>NC_138204.1:135247322-135249822 GCF_964194415.1 Vipera berus | reverse complement strand
TGGGAGGCAAACAGAAAGTACAATGCTGTCACTTGAGGAATGAAGTAATAGCTTTTTAAATAGGATAAATCATTCTGTTAATACTCTCAGTGCATATTAACAATGTGGGACTTGAACAAGGTGTTGCAATATGTGTTGCTTTTCTTTGTGATCTCATTGAATTTGACTCTTTCAGATGCTTGCCCATCTCACCTGATTCTTTAGTTTTAGGTAGCCACCAAAACAAACAATATCCCATGTGTTCATTGAACTGTGTCAGTTGCCCACTCTCTCCAGGAAATTAAGATTTTGCTTGTTTATGTATTTGGATTTTGAGTTCTGCACGCTTGAAATTCTAATTCCTCAGCAGCTGTCCTTTGGCTCCAGGCATTTTGACATTATTCACAAATATAAGGGATGATGCAGTCAGTAGATACAGAAATACTGAAAGCACATTTACAAATAATTTCCCCAATGAGGGGAAAAATGAAGGCAATATTAGAAAACAAATGTGGATTCCCCCAAAAGCTTAGTGGAAAATCTAAAAATACAACAATAAAAAAGTGCAGATAAAAGAGATGGAAAGAAGGGCAGATCTCCAAGGAAGACTATATACAGGCAGAGATAGTGTTAGAAAGGTTAAAGCTTAGAATGGACTGGGATTGACAAAGGTTGCTAACGACAACAACCCCAGGGCCTCTTCAGATTTGTTGGCAACAAATAACAAGGAATGAAAAGAATTTGGATACCAGCTGGTCAGTGAAAAATGTTAGCAGTTGAGAAAAGCAAAACTACTCAATTCATATTTTGACTCAGTTCTCCAAAAACAAAGGTATGTGTTGTACTACTTAATGGTTTGAAGAACCATTCACCATTCACCCCTTAACACGTAAGGGAATACATTAACAGTGAAAAATAAAAGAGATATGTATACATTTGAAAATGATGCAGGGAATACCAGAGGATAACACAGATTTGTTAAAAACAAATTGTTATACTAACTTTATCTGGGTCAGATAGCTAACTTTTTTTTAAGAAAGTGCCAATGTTACAAATATAATACAGCTTGATTTCAGCAAAGGAAATCCTTAATATTATGAATAGCATGTCAGTAAAGATGGGATGATACTGAAATGGACGTTTAGTTGCCTCAAAGAATTCCTTCAACATCCAATAGCCATTCATTATTAGCTTCTCATCAAAATGGAGTAGGGAGTCATATGACACGTCATAAAGTTCTTTCATGACCTCTCTATTCTTAAACTTTTTTTTAATTAATGACTTAGATAAAGAGTTGGAGGAAATGATGATCAGATCTGTAGATGACACAAAATGGGGTGGGGTATATACCCTGAAAATAACTGAATAAAATTTAACAGAGTGAAATGCTAAATCATTCTTTTAGGAAGCAAACAGGCATGGCTCCTTAATTTAGAGGACCATGAGAATATTATCACGGAAGGAATTTTTAGAAGACAGTGTCTGATTTATCAGCAGAATGATTTGAAGTCTATCCTCCGTGGCTTTTATATCACTATATTAAAAGAACAGAGTTTGTGCAAGACTTCATTGGACTTTTAGTAACTGAAGTTCTGGAAATGCTCTGGAAAAGCAAGAGTTTTTTGTTGTTACCTGTACTCAGGAGAAAATCATGTAACTGTGTCTATGTAGTAAAGGTAAAGGTTTCCTGGTCTGTTCATGTCTGACTCTGGGACATAGCATTCATTTCCGTTTCTTGGCCGAGGGAGCCAGCATTGTCCAAAGACAGTCATGTGGCCAGCACTGCTATATGCCAAAGGTGCACAGAACACTGTTACCTTCTCACTGAAGTGGTACTGTTTAATGTACTTGCATTTGCATGCTTTGAATTGCTAGGTGGGCAGGAGCTGAGGCAAGTAACAGGAGCTCACACCATTGTGCGTAGCTGAGGTCTTGAACCTGGGCTATCAGCTCTCCAGCTGACAAGTTTAGCATCTGTTAACTGCTGAGCCTTCACACCCCCTTCTCTATGTAGTAGGACAGCCATATTTTGCAGCCAGGACAAGCAGAATAATTTATTTTAACTATAGCATTATCTTTTAACAATTGAAAATATGAGCCAAACTAATATTTCATATAGGAAAGAGGTGTTTCTATATTTAAGAAAGGTAGTGTGATATGACTGGCGCTAGGCATAAGGTGGTACCTGTTGACCCAAAAAGTGGATCCTGCGCCTGCAGAAAAAATGATGATGATGGTGGTGGTGGTGGTGGTGGTGATAATGATGAGTGTGTCATATGCTGATTGTTTTTGGGGGGATGTTTATTGAACTAATCATCTGGAGTGCAAAATCCTAGCATAAACCAAGTAGGTATAGAAATCCCTTTGGTGCCATTGATTGATTTTTGTGTTTTGTAAGCCAGAGGTGGGCAGCATCAAAGAATGTACAGTATAGGCATATTCTCAACTTTCCTCTACAATTTTCTCCTTTAGATGTTCAAATCATTCTATCATATATTCCTTTGGAGTTCATTAAAATCTA
>NC_138204.1:135164822-135242322 GCF_964194415.1 Vipera berus | reverse complement strand
AATGAGGTGGCTGGATGGAGTCACTGAAGCTGTAGGCGTGAGCTTAAATGGACTCCAGAAGATGGTAGAGGACAGGAAGGCCTGGAGGAACATTGTCCATAGGGTCGCGATGGGTCGGACACGACTTCGCAGCTAACAACAACAACAACAATATATATATATATATATATATAATATTTTTTTTATTTATTTATTTTAATTCCATTTATATCCCGCCCTTCTCCGAAGACTCAGGGCGGCTTACAAGCTTAGCAGTAGCAGTAGCCTTCATTCTATGTATACACATATACTGTATACATCCTGTTATTTCCAAATTTGGGGGTTCTACAGATAAATTATATGATCATTATTTTTAAGGGATGTTAACCCTTCACTCACATTCCAGTTTGCCACATGCTGTTTCAAGCCTTACTAAAGTACAACATTTTTGATATGCTGTACTGTTGTTTTATGATAATATTGGGAGGAATATATATATTTGTAATTCTGGTCAAAGAATGTCACAGAGAAATTTAATTTCATAATGTTTATCAAAGATAGATTCCACTGAACATGGTGAGTTTACTCTGAGATAAATGGCATAGGATTGCAACTGTGAAAAGTAGCCCTTCATTTCCAAAGATATTGATTTCCCCACTTGCTGATTTGGACATGCAAGCACTTTTCTTGATGCAGATCTGCCCAAACATTTGATGCACTTTGCTTGATGCAATTTTGTATTTTAAAAAGTACACATCCCTTCATGATCTTAATTCAAAAGCCCATAGTTTAGAACAGAATCACTACTGTTTCCTTTGTGGTTTAATTACACATGGCCCATTCACCCATTCTGAGCTTGTCAAACACCTCACTATTTAAAATATCACACAACAGCGAATACATATGTATTTTTAAATAAAGCTGGAAAATATATCTTGCAATGTTCTTTGTGAGTCTGTGTGGTTGAATTTCCCCCACCCTTTTTGGAAATACTAAAAGCTGCCAAAGGCACAGGTGAGAATAGCTGGCAAGATGTCCTTGGGTTGAAAGACAAATGCTGGAATGAGGGATGGGAGGTTCTTTGCCAGTATTTTATTTCTATCTATCTGTCTATCGTTTAAACTATGAAGCAGATTGTGTAATATTTCTTCAACTGACAAGTGATCCTGAGAAGGCAGACACTGTTTCACAGCAAAATTATTGCCTTCTTGATGTCAACAATGATACAAAGTGGAAAAATCCCAAGAAATGAAAAATTGGGGGTTTGCTGTGATCATATAGCATAGCTCAAGGAGTCATTTCTTAGGAACCTGGATCTTCCCATGCGCTAGACGTGGGGGTATTTAGTGAAAACAAAAAAAAACACCATAAGTTTGTCAAGCTTGCAGTGTGCATTCCTTGAGAAACTACATTGTGTACTTTGAAGTGTGCAATATTTTCCAGACATTTCTAGCTTTAGAATTAGAGTGAAGTGAAAAATAGGTGCTAATAGTCCAGTCTGAAGAATAACCCAATATTATATTTAAAAAAAAAAACCAAGATGTTTCCACCACCTCTTTCCTGAAAATTTTCATTGAGGATGTTAATTAATTTTAAAAATACAGTCCCTCCCCAATCCATGGCCTTAGTGGTCTAGGCATCATTTGAAAGTTATTTAGTTATATTTGAGGAGTTTAACCATTAGGAAGACATTCTAACCTAGTAGATTTCAAGGAGGAAAAAGTTTTACAATTATATAGTGTTACATTGTACCTTATGTAATGCTATATAATTGTAGAAGTTTCTTGTTATGTATTGAATATATATAAATTTTTTGGATTGCTAACAAAGAATTTACACAAATATGAGCTGTCACTGTGTGACTACAGCTTGTTGATGGCCTTGGGTTAGGCTGAAACAGGAAATAAAATTTGCCCCGTGTTTGGGGCCTAGCAAGGTATTCTAAATACTTAAAAAACACTTAACATAACTTAACTCCATCTGCTTGTGAAGCTAAAATGAAACTAACTTTTAGGTGACCCTGACTGTTAACTCCAACTGTTTTGGAGGGAAACTTTGAACATTCATATTTGAGCAGGTTTTTCAAGTATTGTGAATGGTTAAGGCCCTGTGGGTTCAGAGTATAAATTACAGGCAATTGCCTGCAGTTCTCCAATTCTAGGTTGAGTAAATAAATAATGTTCTAACTATGCTGGTCTGCTCCTTGCCTACTGAAGCCCATTACTCAATATTTCTCCTCCTTGAAATCTGCATATAGTATTTTTTCAGTCCTTGCTTTTACTAAATGAATTGGAAAATTGTTCAAACAAGATTGGTCTAAGGTTATGATGGTGCAAAAGGGAGCAGATGCTTTGTTTAATCAGGTTTCACACACATTAACATTTGAATTCTTTCATTTCCAACTTTCCCCAGTATGTTTATTTTACTAAATGTACAGCTCTGAATACTGTCAGTGGGTTGACTGGTGTTTTTAATTTGAATATGCATCAATTTCTAGTATGCTTGCCTAAGTATTGCATACTCTCACTGTTTCCTTCTCTCTCTTTGTATTTGTTTAGCTGTAGAAATCTTTGTGACACATTTATTTAGATAATATGTAAAGTGGGATATTTGTCATTCCTAGGCTGTCAGCCTAGTTCTTGTCATTACATTTCAGATATTTCTATGACTTATAAATCCCCCAAATAATAATCCCATGCAGATAATGTATGAGGACTAGGGGAGGAGGGGGAGGCCATAGTAAATTGGTGCTTTATATTTTGTTTTATAAATAGTAGTATATCCAATAGGTACTACTTAAATGCTTGAGAAAAGGCTTCAAAGAGACAGTTGTCGTGATTTTCAGATATTATACACAAGCAGGACACCACAAAACAATATGATATCCTTAGGCCCTTTATGGTCAATGAGAGGTTTCATGAATGCCTATTGACAATTTCTAAAGTCAAAATTGAATATTGTTTGACATTTCAGAGAATCTCATCCTCAATTGGAGGTTCAGAGCAAAAAAACCCAACAAGCAGTGAGAGACAGCTTATGAATTGCAAACGAGTAGGGCACACAGATCCCATAGGCAAAATACTAGCTGTGAAATACTTAGCATGTTTCCATTATATAAAATGGAAAAAAAAAACCATCAAGTTTAATTTAGGGTAATTTTGGGAAAACCATGTAGGGTTTTTTTGGCAACAGTACAATTTACCATTAACGTTTCCTTTTAATTTCCTAGCCTAGCAAATCTACAACCCTGCAATTTCTGCTAGTCTCTCATCTGACAACTAATTATGCCTGAATGCTTGGCTTTGAAATCCAGGCAAGCTCAGCCAAGTGCTGCCATCTGCTGAGATGATTGCTTATGTAGCTAATCATAAATAAAAGTGAATTACTGCAAGAGTTTAATATTTGCAATTGCTTAAAGGTTTTGTGCATGTTCTCGAAAGCCTCAGAAATACTTAAAGAAATATCAACAGAAGGCAGCAATGGAGAAAGTGAAGGACCCTTTCAAGGCACACATAGAACATTATTTCCCCTGAAAACAAGTGATTCTGGGATTACAAGCTTCAGAAACTAATGATAAACTGATATTATTCCTGTTCTTCCCATTAAGGGGAAGGCCTTGGGGTCAGAATCCTCTCAACATACTTTTTTGATTTAGTCCATTTGAATTAATTTTGGAGTGTGACTTCACAATAACGTCCCTATCATCTTGCTTGACATGCTTGTGTTTGATGAGAGATGTTTTCCAGATTCTATATGAAATTTTGTTTCCCAGATCCCATATGAAATTTAAAAACTGTTAAGATACTTAAGAATTAATAAGTGCTTTTTTGTTAGTCCAGTACTTCTGGAATGTTACTTTCTACCCTGTTCTTTAAAGTTTTGGATGGCTCTTACAAAAATATTATTATCTGCTTTATGGCCTCCTTAACTGCTTTATTGGAATTACCTACCCTGGAAGTCATTATCATCAACGTAGACATTTTGCCAATTCCTCAAGAGGTATCTTTTTTCAGTGAGGAAGATGTTGATGGTTGCTGTTTTATAATGCAAGTTTAAGTGGCTGTTGTCATTTTTTCCTATATTTTATTGCAACTCTTAAATCTCTGATTATTATTATTATTATTATTATTATTATTATTATTATTATTATTATTATTATTATTATTATTATTATTATTATTATTATTATATAATTGCCTAAAAGGTAATAATTGCCTAAAAGGTAATAATATAATTACATTAATAGTAATTTTTACATTAATTGTAGTTTTTCAAGCTTTCTGCTAATGTCTGTGTTGGTGTCAACTTTAATCTGATGCTGTTTTGAAGAATAAAGCAATTTTCAAGGATGCTAAAGTAATTTGGTGGAACTACTCAAGTAAATGAATGGTTGAACATTCTTGTTAATATTATGAGATTGGTAGCAAATGAGGGGTGGGAAGGATCACCCTCACTTCAAGATCACGTGAAGTATTAATACACTGTACAATGCCTTAGTAAGGCCACACCTGGAATATGGCATCCAGTTTTGGTCACCACGATGTAAAAAAGATGTTGAGACTCTAGAAAGAGTACAGAGAAGAGCAACAAAGATGATTAGGGAAGTGGAGGCTAAAACATATAAGGAATGGTTGCTGGAATCGGGTATGTCTAGTTTAATGAAGAGAAGGGGGGACATGATACGTAGCAGTGTTCCAATATCTCAGAGGCTGACACAAAGAAGAGGGAGTCAAGCTACCGTATTTTTTGGACCATAAGACGCACCTGACCATAAGACGCACCCAGTTTTTAGAGCAGGAAAACAAGAAAAAAAATATTCTGAACCAAATAGTACCAGTATACTAAAACAGGGCTTTTCAACCTTTTCATCCATTGTACCACTTTTAGGACAAGGCAATGTCTGAGTACCACCAGTCGCCCAGCAAGGTGTCAAAACTTGACCCCCCCCCAAAAAGGAAAAAAAATGATAAAGTACAGGTAGCCCCTGACTTACAACGATTCACTTAGTGACTGTTCAAAGTTACGATGGCACTGAAAAAAGTGACTTATGACCATTTTTCACACTTATGACCATTGCAGCATCCCCAGTCATGTGATTTACATTCGGATGCTTGGCAATCGATTCATATTTATGATGGTCACATTGTTCCAGGGTCATGTGATCACCTTTTGCAACCTTCTGACAAGCAAAGTTGTGGGGAAACCAGATTCACTTAACAATCATGTTACTAATTTAATTTTTCTTTAATATTTTTTTTAAAAAATTCTATATCACATTCTTCACAATATTTATCAAAGAAATAAGTCCTACTGATTTACTTAAAGTAGGCCATAATGTGGAACAATTTAATGTTGCTTCGGCAAATAGCATATTTGTTTACTTATTTTGCTAGTAAAACAAATATCGACTCATTACAATTTGTAATAACTATATGGCAGTTTACCACACAATCTATTGTAGGTGTCAGGGTATCTTTCTCCTGCCTATAGGCTCATTTATCTCAAGGGTAAAAACAGTTTTATGATTCTTTGTTTTTAAAATTAGTCCTTCAAGGGTCAGAGGGAGTAACACAGTGATCTAAATAGGCAGGTAATTCAGAAATGTTGACCTGCTTTTTTCCCAAAAAGTTTTCAATTGCTGGTTTGTTTGTTTTTTGCTTTAGTACAGATTCAGCACATGTATTTTGATAAAAGGTAAAAAAAATAGTACTGAAAGTTACAGATTTTCCTTGAATTTTGTTGACATTAACTTTGGTTACCCACCTTGGATTACATTGACATTCTATCATCATCTGCATTATCCTACCCTGATCAGTTGAAACTCATAGTTTATAACAAAAAATAAGATATTATATAGTATGTTAATATGATGACTTATGATGACAGAGGAAAACCTAGGCAGACTTAGGATTTTCTGTACTTTGTGCAACATTCTGCCCTTATTCCTTAAGAATCATGATTTCAGTCTTAGCTGATTAATAATCTGCTTTATAACTGATTTAATCAACTGCATTTCAATGTTTGTGCATATTACCAAAATTCTTCTTAGTATGCAGAAGAAAGTGTAGGGTAATATGCAATTTGATAATCATAACACATTGTTCCAAGACAAAGCCACCTTTAATTGTTTCTTTTTTCATTCCATTTTCTGGATGCATATGAGAATCAAAATAACTTCAAAAAACAAACAAATGTGTCTTAACTTGCAGTTCTGCTGATTAGCATTTGCCCTCACCAAATAATCAACAAAAGCTTGAGTTAATTAATCTACTGTTTTATCCAATTAAAGCTTGCAGCTCTAATAAACATTCTTAGTGCTCTATTAAAGGACTCAACATTTGCTAGTTATTCCAAAGGCAATACAGGGTTGGCACGAAAAGCTCAATGTCATCAGCTGTCAAATGAACGGAAGAAGATAAAAAAAATGTTCAAAAATTAAATCAGCTAGATGTTCCAGAAATCCTGCATTTTTTAAAAAAAAAATTGGCTCCCCCCAGAAGGTGCATCTTGCATACAATTTTGTCTTTCAGAAATACATTTTCCTAGAAGGTGCTAGAGGCTTGAAGGAAGTAAATGTTGATTTGGGTGGCCATTCAATGTAATTTTAGAGAAAGGAGGGGAAGATGAACTGCTTATTTCTCTCAAATTCTCAGTTTCCGGATGGGAGTCAGAGCTTCTTGTTTATGGACTAAGCTCAGCAATCAAATCAACAATTTTAAGAAACTGTTAGATCAGGGCATAACACAGTTCAAGACCTTACAAACCTATGATGAAATGCTATTTCTAAAGTCAGGGATGAAGCATCCGTAAAGCAAAATAAATTCTTTTTACCAAACCAAAGACTTACATACCATGCTGTTACAAAACTCTACATACCTCCAGGTCCTGATCCTCATGTTCTCCTTCAGAAGACAGATTTTCCCAGAGTGGCATGACCAGAAGAAAATAAAGGTATTGAATCCACCTGAACTGGAAAAAGAGAGATGGATTTTCCACTATTTTGTCCTGGAAATAACTTATAAAAACAATGGAAACATCCTGTCTTGTAGCATTTTAATTCAGTGGTAGATTTCACATTCTCATATCTAAGAGTGGAGGCAGGTATAACATTGTGGCTCAGGTAGGTGGGCATATAATAAGAATTAAAGAAAAGAGTAATCAGTAATTTGGATGGAGGACCGTTTCAATTGCTGCCCTTTTCTCAACAATCAGAACCTTATAAATGGTTGAGTCTATTGTACGTCACCAATAAATCTGATATTTGTCCATCCCTACAGGATGGAGGAGGAGGAGGAAGAAGAGGAGGGAGGAAGGAAGGACAGAGGAGGATCAAACACTTAGACCACGGTGATCAAAACAGATTTTTTTTTTCTTTGTAGATCCAGAATTCTGTCTGTAAAGCATCTGAAACAGAATATTTAGTTCAACCCTGCTCCTAAATTAAGACCTGTCAGCAAAAGTCAGATACTATTTTGAAAGGCACAGGTATATGCTGTTTTGTGTTTTGATTGATGAACCCTTTGAACCAGAGGTCCCCAACCTTTGGGGCACCAGAGACTGGTTACATGGAGAGACTTTTTTCTGCAGATCGGAGGGGGCATAGTTTTGTGTGCTGCCTGCATCCCGCAGATGGGGCTTTGCTTGTTTGTACAGCCTGGTTGCTGGCATGCCATGGCCTGGTACTGGTCCATGGCCCAGGGGTTGGGGACCCCTGCTCTGGATCCAAAAAAATGAATATTGGTATGAAATTTACAATTGAGATTAAAACTGCAAATTCTTCAACAAGAAATAGAAACCTGTATGAAGTACCCTTGTCCAAATCATTCAAGAAGCCACATCTTTTTCCAGACTTCTATAACTTTGAAAACTATTCTGCACCTGTATACATAGCTTTTTTCTTAGGAAAACAGTCTATGCACAAATGTGTATGTGAAGATAGCCAGGAAAAGCCTCCACAGCTGCTTTTACGTTCCAAGGCACCTCCTCTGAATGTTTTTTTCCCCCTCAAGGAATATGAATGTTTCAGCTAGGATTAAAAATAGGCCTTGTGAATCAGTCCTGATTCTATTCGTATTCAAAATTCATGATTCAATTTGAGTTGGTGATTTGAGATTTAAAGGCAAATCAGTTTGATCCAATTTGTTTTGATATTTAATTTGGAGAAAAATGTCCACATATGTTAACAAGGAATTATTGAAATGGCTGCTACATCTGCTACATTTGTGACCAATGCAAGGAATATAGCAAGGATGATAGAATTCTTTTCAAGTCTGATCTGTTTATTCATTTCACAAATTGTTAAATTATTCTCCCTGCACCTGCAGACATGGTTGAAATAACATTGCAGTCTCCAGCAAAAATCCACATTGTCTTTTAATTTTCCATTTACTTTTCTAAAAATTTTCATGCTGAAAAACAACTCTTGATTTGTTGTTCTTTTGCTGATTTTCTTCAAGGATGTTCACATGGTTATCTGGGGTGTTAGAGTGTTGGCATACCTAGCTGGCAAATTTGACCTTTTCCAGGAAAAAAAGAAAAATCTCACCATTGGCTTTGTGAAATGCTACAGTAGACAGGGAACACCGAGAAACTGTGCATCTTTTGGATATTACACAAAAGAATGATCAGAGCCTTTTCTCTTCTTCAATGATTGCTAATTTTTACCAGGTGAAAGGAGAATTGGCACAACTGGTTAATGAGTTACATCTATCCTCCCATGAAAACCTTTCTCCAAAGCAGAATCTGCCAAGAAAAGGACTTGCTGGCAACACTCTACTTTAATTAGTAGACAGAGCACAGCCAATGTAACTTAGTAAGATGCAGTGCCATGGAGATAGGTAGTCTATAGAGAAAGAAGATGGAATAGATAAAGTAACGATAGTAGTCTTCGCACACATGCACGCACACATTCTTTTTGCTTTAAAATAGTAAACATTTAGGTCAATCCTTCTAAGTCAGAGGTTTCAAACTTGCAATGTCACGTGACGTGTCGCGACATATCGTGACTTTTTCCACATTGCCAGAGCTGGGGTGGGCGCGGTTTTGTCATGATGCATCCGGCCCATGGGCCGGCAGTTTGACACCCCTTCTCTAAGTCCTGCCCTTGATCTCATTTGTTCCCTAACAAGAGACTTGCATTTGCTCCAAAGGCTGAACTAAGGATGAGGTCAGCCTTTAGCCTATTTTCGGAGAACAACTACTTTGAGTTCCCAGATGTGCTGGCAGGACTAGCATAATAATTTCCTTCCCAGCACGGGAAAAGATAGCAAAGTTAAGGCTGACACCATCCCAAAAAGAGCTCTAATGTCACCGTCTGAGAATTTATTGCATTGCTCAACCCTCCTTAACATTTCCATAGAGAGAGAGGTAGAGCTGAAACAACACATGTTGCCTGTAACACCCCAGAAACAGGAGAAAGCCCCCTAAATCTGTGGAATATTTCAGAAAACTATAAAGCAATTCAAAGCCCCTTGGCTTGATTTACTGCTTTAAAAGAAATCTCTGCTTCAGTTAACAAATTTGCCTTGCTTCATCAATCTGAAACATTGCTTTGAAGCTCTGATCAGCTCTAAAAACTGTGAACTGGAGATTTTGAGAAAATTTCTGAGATTTTCTTTTTTTTTCATACCATCCTAGAAAAAAGCCAACTTTTCTCAGAACGTTCTCTACATTTTTATTTACTGACTCTGATGGCTGCTGGAAAGAAGGTGGCCTATAATGATAAGTAAAAGAATAAACAGAAATGCTGTAGCATGATGGAATTTTGTGGTACATGAACAAAGCTTTGCTATATTTTGAGTAGAGTTAGCAAAACAGAAATGCCAGTAAAGCTGCTTTTACATATGGGTACTTTATGTGAACACTAGTTCACAGAAATAGCTGTATTTATATTCATATGTTAAATTCTTGCTGAGACCTTGTCACTCAATGCAGCAAGGCCAAGAAATGAAGGGGCGGATCAAGCAGAAACAAAAATAATATAGAAAAGATTACCTGTATGCAATCCTGACACATTTACTGTATGCTATTTGAACCCTCATAAGTAGAAGGAAACTTATGCAAAGTGGTATTGGAAATTGTTCCATTGGAGGCAATATCTAGGGCTTTGCTTGCTCCCATTTTAAGGATAATTAGGGCAAACAGATATCGTGGGCCTGGGGAAAAATAGTCCTGCTGAAACAGACAACACTTCCATCCAGTCTAACATTCTGTTTCCATGCTCATTTCCAGAAATCCCATAAGGAAGATAATTATGGTAATTGTCCCCTCCTGCGATGGTTTAAATGAGCATTGTTTAGTGACATGTTGACTCTGAATTGTGACTTACTGGCACTCAATATTTTATATGCTTCTAGTTTACTTGTAACTGCAACCTCAAAGTAACTTCTACGTTATGTTTTTTCCCCCTAAGAGCTAATCTGTGCAAAATGAAAGCATGTGGGAAGCAATTTAGCCTGTTTCCATTAATTAGAAGAGTTCCTAGAGGGAACTCCCATATCTACAGAAATAAAGACAAGAGCCACCTGTTGCAATAAACATAGGGTCAGTATGTGGTAGAATATGGTACCGCAAGGTTCCCACCAATACATATTTATTCTATATGATTAATATGTGAAAAGACCTTAAACCATAGGAGTTCAACCTTTTAGTTTTCCTGGATTTCATTCTGTGAATATAGTTTTATATTTATTATATCTTGTGGGGCCATCCAAGCCACATGTGGCCTGAGGGTTATGGGCTAGACATGCCTGCCTTAAACAAAATGCTTTCAGACAACAGGAGATATACAGCAAATTGACATGGATTGGGTTAACTAAATATTAGAAGGAAGAGTAGAAAGAGGCAAGCAGTATTTTTCACATCTACCTTTGACCTTAACATGATATTAGTATTCTCTACTACTCCGTATTCTGGGATGATCCACAATAAATATTCTTGAATCAACAGCAGATGTCAAAAATAACTTATAGCAGCTCCTGAAAAATCCAAGAAAACATTCTGCTTTGATGGCTATCTTTGCTTTATCAAGGTTTTTAAAATACATCCATCAGCCTGACAAATGGAGGTCTGATTTCTGCTGTATTTTCTTTTTTCATTATATATTGAAGATGGGGATCATAAAGTTTAATTACAGGACTCTTGCTCTATTAGAAAAAAAGCACGATCAGCTGCCATTGAAGAGTTGTATTTCTAAACATTAATACATCTAAGAAAAGAAGCTAAATCCTAAAATGTGTGTGTGTATCTGAAAGTAGTATAGTATTTATGGTCACTGACTCTGAGCTACTGCAATGGGCCTGTAATGGTGGGAACTAATCATGTGCAGCAATTCATGGTCTTAGGCCTTCAGGAGAGTGGTCTGTGGAAGAATGATAGCTTTGCATGCTATCCTGTGCTTCAAATGATCAGGGAATAAAGAAAAGTCCTTTGCCTCAGTTTCAGAAAATTGTTGGTAATGTAACATAAAACAGGGGTCCTCAACCTTGGCAACTTTAAGACTTGTGGACTTCAATTCCCAGAAGTCCACAAGTCTTAAAGTTGCCAAGGTTGAGGACCCCTGGCATATAATGCAAAAAGAGAAACTCCATTCCAGCACAATCCATGTTCTCAGGATGCAAAAAGTGGACACAATGTTAACATGCCTTTCTGGGAAAGTATGTTGCCCACATATCTGCCCTATGAATTACAGGTGGTCCCATGTTATTTCTCTCCCCAGAGTTTATGCCTGAGTTTCAACAGCAAGAGCTGAGAGAGATTCGCCATGTTTTTCATCGTCATCATCATCATCATCATCATCATCATCATCATCATCATCTCCTTGGAAATCCTGGAACCATTACTGGTTCCACAGAGATCAATTGCCCCCTACAAAGTAGAAGAATTGTCCCTGAGCTGCTGAAAGATAGCTTGTTCAAGTTTGTTCTGTTTTAGCTTAATTTTGCATCTTTTCAATTGAATTGAATTGAATTGAATTTATTAAATTTATATGCCGCCCTTCTCCCTAAGGACTCAGGGCGGCTCACAACAATAAAAGTTAAAAACATAAAATACAAAATTTGAAAAAGAATTAAACAATGAAGTAAATACATAACAATAGACCCAATAAAACCAAATTTAAAACTACAGTCAGTCCAGGCCCAATTGTTGAAACATCCATGTCTTCAGGTCACGGCAGAAGGACCGAAGGTTAGGGGCCATCCACAGCTCCAGGGGCAGTTCGTTTCAGAGGGTCGGTGTGCCCACAGAGAAGGCTCTCCCCCTGGGGGTTGCCAGCTGGCATTGCTTAGCTGATGGCACCCTGAGGAGGCCGACTCTGTGGGAACGAACCGGGCGATGGGAGATTGATAATGGCAGCAGGTGGTCTCGCAAGTACCCAGGCCTAAGCCAAGTATGGCTTTAAAAGTGATTACCAGCACCTTGAATTGCACCCGGAGGGCAACCGGAAGCCAATGCAGCTTGCCTCTTTCTACTCTTCCTTATTAAAAATCCATATTAAAAATCACACTCTTAATTTGGTATAATAGGTTTCTTCTTACTGTACATATTTCTCATGCCTTTCAAAGAGGGATTTATAAATATATGCTGATATACCCCTCTGCTTTAAAGGTATACAGGTAGACTTTATTTAACAACCACAGTTGGGATTGGCAACTAAGTAGCATGGTTGTTAAGCAAGTCATCATGTGATTGCAATGGGGCTTCAACCTCATTTCTTTCACGGTCATGATGTGCATCACCTATGGCTGTTAAGTGAGACATCATATGACTGTAACTTGCAATTTTACTGGCAACTTCTCCATTGACTCTGGTTGTTAGAAGCTGGCTATGAAGCACACAGATGGTGATTATAACTGGAATGCTGCAATGCTCATAAACATCTGCTGGTTGTCAAGTGTCTGAATTTCTATCACAATGACCATGGGGATGCTACAATGGTTGGAAGTAGGGGACTAGTCATAATGTTGATATCTCTAAACAGGCAGTCATTAAGTGAAGATCAACTGTAATATGTTTCTGTAGCTGGATAAATAGTTCCAATATATACATGTGGATATGCACTGTCCATAGTTTGTTTAGGCCCAGGGTTTAATGTACATAAGATCTTGTCCTTGTTGAAATGATGGATTGTTCAACTCCTTGTTTGCATCAATTTGCCCCTTTAGACATCCCCTTTCTTCACAGCACTGCCAGCCTCCACACAGCACTTCTTTACTCTCTATTGATGCTATTCAGTGTTGCATCAACACGATCTTTTTTTAGCATCAGCTTCTTACAAGAGTATAATGTATAATGTTCCTGAGTATAATGTTCCTGATTGTTATGCATCATAATCAAAGAGAGCAGGAGTTTGCCTTGCATACTAATAAATAAAGCACGTCTCATCCATGATTTCTGAATGTGGTTAGATAATTTTGCTACCGTATATGGGTTACCCGTAAAGCAGGCCACTGCTATCTCTTTATTTTACAAATAGCATCACTGACAAAATTATATTTCCTTCCCTGTATTCTCTCACATTCTGCTACATTTTGGAAGAGACACTGGAGTTTTCTTCATTTACATAAAAAGTAGAAGTTAAAATCCCTCTTGCTTATTTCTCCCAGGAGCCTGCTGCTTGAAAGAGGGAATATTACATCCATAGAAAATATCTTTTTATTCCTGTCGCCTTGTCTCTGAAATCTTTCCTGAAAATTATGAAACAGACTATATAAAGTACCACGAGATGACATATCTTAACATATAGTCCTTCAGAAAGTATTGCAATCCATCATCTTCGCCTCTTCATCTGATTCTCTTCCTGGCTCAGATGAGGAAAAAAACACTCACCTTATTTTACTATGTAGCTCAGTTGCTTAGTTCTCTGGCAGATGTGAGTTGTTGTGTTAGGACAAAGTCTTGCTTTATGAAAATGTTTTAAACCAAATGAAAAAAAACAGCTGTCAGGAGCCCCATAAGACCTGCTATTATGCTAGTCAGAGTTCAGTCTCTTTAGAAAGATATTCCAACGGATGCTAAACTCCTGGATTTGAATTCATCATTATGGGTGTACTGAGTTTCATTGATATGGCTATCCCCAAAAGTAAGATCAGCATAGATTTCCATAAATTTAAAAATACAATTTTGACAGTATCCTATCAAAATCTAAGAAATTAGACAGTTCATATATGTTGCTGCAGTAACTGCAGGAAAATCATTTTGATTGACCTTGTCCATCAAGGTGGTGTTGACCTTAGCTACCATGTTGATAATCTTTTCTACAATGATGTCCCCAAACTAGCCCTTCAGGTCTTGTAATAACTCATCCATCACTGCTGTAATTTAGCTTATCCATCTGCTGTTGGCCAACATCTTTTGTAGCATTATGAACCTCTCAAGAGAACTGAATCTTTGCATCCCTGTCACAGAGAAAATTATTATGTAATATATATGTATACAAATGTTAGCAGTAAGTTAAAATCGTTCATTCCATTTATTCCGTGAGGTAAACAAAAACTGACAGGAGAACACGCGGGAACTTTGACAGCTGTCAAAGTTCCCCGCCAGGGCGCAGGCGCAGCCACTGACAGCTCGCGGCTGTCAAAACACCAAGCCGGCTCACCATGCGGAAAGAAGAACTGTCAAGAGAAGACGGCGGTGATTGGCTCGGCTAGACGCGGCGCCAAAAGAAACGATCCTGATTGGATCTCACTGACAGCTGCCGGCTATAAAAGCCGGACAAGTTATTCTGTTTTTGCCTCGTTCTAAATAAAGTCTTAGTTCAGTAACCTGTCGTCCCGAGTGGTCCTTCGGCTACTTCACTGGCGACGAAGGTGGGATCGCTCCTGAGCTGAAGTCACGGCTGAGGAAGAGAGTTCCCGGTCAGAGCTGTCACTGGAAGTTTTAACTTCCGAACGGAGCGAGACCAGGACCGGACGACATGGCCAACTTCGGGCGTGTGAGGGAATTCGATACCCGCCATCCGGAGAGATGGCAGTCACACCTGGGGCAAGTCGAGGGGTTCCTCCTCGTCAGCAAAATCACTGACGACAGAGCAAAGGCCGCCGCCCTCCTGTACATCAGCGGGCCCCCGGTATACGATGCTGCTGTCGGGCTGTTCAGCCCGGTACCCATCACAGAAGTCTCCTACGCGGACCTGGTCGACCAGCTCAACAAACATTATATGCCAGCTCGCTCGGAGCTGTACTGGCGAGTACAGTTCGCCCAGAAGAAGCAGCGACCGGACGAGCCCGCAAACGACTTCATCGCCGGGGTCAGGCATGCCGCTCGTAACTGCTGCTTCCCCGACTTGGAAGACCGCATCAGGGACCAAGTGGTGATAGGCTTGAGGGACGAGCGTCTCCAGAAAAAACTGACGTCAAAACCAGACATGAGCCTAGCCGAACTGACCCGAGAGATAATGGCCTACGAATATAACCACAAGAAAAAACCGACCGCCGCAACACTAGAAAGTCCAGCAACTGTATACCACGAGAACGCAACCCTCAGTGACAGCGACGAGTCCGTAGACTTCACCGACGGTGAGGCTCTTCAGCGCAGGATGGAGCGTCGACAACAGCGGAGAAGCGACACGTCAGATCGCCAAAGAGCCAGAAACCCCCCGCCACCACGACACGAGCAACGGGCCACCTGTGCCAGCTGCGGGGGCAACCATGCCCGGGGAAGCTGCCGGTTCCGGAACGCAAAATGCCACAATTGCGGAAAAACCGGCCACATCAAACCAGTGTGCCGAAGCCGGCCCCGCGACAACGTGCATGATCTGGAGGCCAACCCCCCAGGTAGGCCAACCGCCCAGGCCAACAAGGGAGGAGCGCCAGGGATCTTAGTGGAAACAATAGATAAGGTGCATAGCCTAAGTCCAAAAGTAAGGATCAGGGTAAAAATTCAGGGAGTCACTTGCCTCATGGAGGTGGACTCCGGGTCAGCAGTCTCCTTAATATCGTTCAAAACGTATCAGGAGATCTGCCAGCGAAGCAATAGGAAAATTCCTCTTAAAAAAACCCAGGTCCATCTAGCAGATTTCCAAAAAAACCCCATTCCTCTAGAAGGGAAGGCTAAGGTCGCTGTAGAATACAAAAAATTCAAGGGACCCCTAGAAGTCTTAGTGACTCCAGGGAACCGCACCAACCTAATTGGGCTGAACTGGTTCATCCCTCTGGGCATCGCCATTACTGGGGTAAATACAGTACAAGCCTCTAGCCTCGAAGCCGTCTGCAACAAGTATGCAGACGTCTTTGATGGCACACTAGGAAAATACACTGGCCCTCCCATCTCCTTAAAATTAAATCCAACCATCCAGCCCATAAAGATAAGAGCTAGGAGGGTTCCATTTGCCCTCAGAGAAAAAATAGAGAACGAGCTAGAACGCCTCGTAGGACTAGGGGTGCTGGAACCAACTGAAGGGGGAAGCTGGGAGACCCCAATAGTCACCCCAGTTAAACCTAACGGGGAAATTAGATTATGTGCAGACTATAAAGCGACCCTTAACCTAGCCCTCAGCCCCCATGCTTACCCGGTGCCAGCAGTGAGGGACGTCCTCGCTTCCATCCGCTCCGGCGCCATTTTCGCAAAACTTGATCTGACGCAGGCGTATTTGCAACTGCCTGTCACAAATGACACCGCGGAAGCTCAAACAATTGTCACCCACCGCGGTGCCTTTAAAGTGAAAAGACTCCAATTTGGCATATCGGCAGCCCCCGTATCTTCCAAGGTATCATGGAGAAAACCTTAAAAGGGATACCCGGGGTCTGTCCCTATTTCGATGATGTTCTCATCGCCGGGGAAAACGAAGCAAACTTAGCTGACAGACTGTCAGCTGTGCTGAGCCGGCTCAGAGAAGCCGGTCTCAAACTAAAACGGGAAAAGTGCTCCATCGGAGTCACTTCCACAGAATTCCTAGGGTACAAGGCATCCACCCCACCACAGAAAAAATAAAGGCTATTCAGACAGCTCCCAGTCCAAAGAATAAACAAGAGCTCCAAGCCTTTTTGGGGTTATTAAACTTCTACCATGCTTTCCTTCCCCACAAAGCCACTATAGCAGAGCCTCTCCATAGGCTCCTAGACAAGGGAACTGCCTGGTCCTGGACCAAAACACATGAAAATAGCTTCCAGTCATTAAAAAATATCATCAGTAACAGTTCAACAGTCACCCTCTTTAGAGAAGACACCCCGGTATGCATCGCTTGCGATGCATCTCCCTATGGAATTGGGGCAGTATTAAGTCATCTATACAAGGATGGCACCCAAAGACCCATAGATTTTTATTCACGCACCCTGTCAAAAGCTGAAAGAAACTACGCGCAAATCGATAGAGAAGCACTAGCAATAGTCGCAGGGGTAAAAAAGTTCCATGACTATCTCTATGGGAGACCCTTTACCATATTCATGGATCACAAACCCCTACTAGGAATATTCACTTGGGATAAAACAACCCCGCAGATTCTATCTCCAAGAATTCTGCGTTGGTCCACCTTCTTATCAGCATATTCATACAAATTAATACATAAACCAGGAAAGGAATTAGGACACGCAGACTGCCTCAGCAGGCTACCAATTCAAGGCAAGGACCCTGACCCAGCCCTAGCAGGGCTGATCCTGGCAATATCCCAACTTCCTGACTGCCCCCTCTCCGCTAAAATTATAGCTAAAAATTCAGCTAAGGACAAAATACTCAGCAGAATCCTCAGGTGGACAACCACAGGATGGCCAGCAAAAAATCCACACCCTCAATTCCAGCCATACTATAACAGGAAAAACGAAATGTCTTCACACCTGGGATGCCTTTTGTGGGGAAACAGGGTAGTAATACCTGACAAAAACATAGCACAAACATTAGACACCTTACACGACGGGCATCCAGGCATAGTTAAAATGAAGGCTCTGGCCAGAAGTTATGTCTGGTGGCCTGGCATAGATAGAGAGATAGAAAAATATGTGGGAGGGTGCTACGCCTGTCAGTCAACACGAAGCGAGCCACCCCAAACCCCAATTCATAAATGGGAAACTACAAAAAACCCATGGTCACGCATACATCTAGATTTTGCAGGACCAATCCAAGGGCAGAGTTTCCTAATAATAGTTGACAGCTATTCAAAATGGTTAGAAGTAATTCCCCTTAGAAAAACCACTTCAGGGGCCACCATACAAGCCCTTAGGAAAATATTTGCCACCCACGGCCTCCCAGACACCATGGTCTCAGACAACGGACCTCAATTCACCTCTCGTGAATTTCAGATGTTCACTATGAAGAACTGTATTAGACTGGTCACGTCTGCACCGTTCCACCCTTCGACGAACGGGATGGCTGAAATTATGGTGCGCTCCACTAAAGAAGCCTTAAAAAAGTTCGTAAAGGGGAACTGGCAGCGTCGACTCAGCCAGTTCCTAATGTCACAACATACAACTCCCTGCACGACAACTGGCAAGACACCAGCAGAGCTAAGATGGGGGAGGAGACTGGTAACGCGGCTCGACAGACTACATCCCGACACTTACACCGCAGAGCCAGATCACCCCCCCACCTCGTACATTTAAACCTGGGCAAATGATCTGGGCACGATCATACACAGCAAAAAATAAATGGGTCCAAGGGACGGTGTTACAACAAACAGGACCCATTTCCTACCTACTACACACGCCTACTGAAGGCAATCTGCGACGGCACATTGATCAGCTCAGGCCAAGACAACCACAATACCGCCCAGATCCTCACCCACAGGACCACCAAAACCCACCCCCCGGAGACACTTTGCCGATACCAAATCAAGGGGAGGAGGATCAAGAGAACTTACCACTACCAGAGCCAGACATCGTACCACCCCCAAGGCGTTCAAACAGGAACAGAAGAGCCCCAACATATTTGAAAGACTACCAATGGGCCGGCTCCAACGACCAACAAGGGGGAGGAAACACTCCAGGGGAGGGGTAAGGGGTGTAATATATATGTATACAAACGTTAGCAGTAAGTTAAAATCGTTCATTCCATTTATTCCGTGAGGTAACCAAAAACTGACAGGAGAACACGCGGGAACTTTGACAGCTGTCAAAGTTCCCCGCCAGGGCGCAGGCGCAGCCACTGACAGCTCGCGGCTGTCAAAACACCAAGCCGGCTCACCATGCGGAAAGAAGAACTGTCAAGAGAAGACGGCGGTGATTGGCTCGGCTAGACGCGGCGCCAAAAGAAACGATCCTGATTGGATCTCACTGACAGCTGCCGGCTATAAAAGCCGGACAAGTTATTCTGTTTTTGCCTCGTTCTAAATAAAGTCTTAGTTCAGTAACCTGTCGTCCCGAGTGGTCCTTCGGCTACTTCATATTACCTGCACAGTTTTATATCTAAAGATCTAAATAGGACTTTACTGATATTGAACAAGCGTCACTATGTGGTTTCTTGACTGCTGATTCTTTTACTGTTGATAGTCACTCCTACAAGTTAGAAGCTGTCCGCCACTCCAATATCTATTCTGTCACTTTTAAGATGGTTGATGTTCCTGTTGTTATTAGTTTTGTCTTCCTAATATTTAATCACACTCCAATTGTTTGCACTGTGCTCCTTGGCTTTCTTTACTAGAGGTGGCAGATCATTAGCATTTTCAACTATCAGAGTAATATGATCAGCATAGTGCAGATTATTGACGTTTCTTTCTTCATTTTTAAAATCACACTCTTCTTCCAATTCATCATCCCTCTATTCAGCATGTAGGTTGAATGAATCAGGAAAGAACACAAGATCTTGTCTCACTCTTTGCCAACCTGGACTGTACCTGTTTTGCCATGCTCCTGCTGGACTGTGGCTTCCTGTCCTCTCTACAGGTTTTCTATGTGAAGAATAAGATATTTTGAGTTTTCACTTTTCCTAAATACATTTGACAGCTTGACATGCTCAATGCAATCAAAAGCCTTTTTAGAGTCAATGAAGCACATATTGACACAATCTCCATATCCTGCTTCTCCTTCTGCTTTCTCAGTTGCCCAATGCATCAGCAATAATGTCTCTCATTCCTTGGCCTTTTCTAACACCACTTTGAACAACTGGCAACTCCTTTTCAGTGTAGGGTTTTAATCTGCACTGGATTATGCTAAACATATTTTGCCAGAATGTGAAATTCTATGATATGATGTTATATGATAATTTGCACATTTAGTTAAATCTCCTTATAATAAATGTTTATTATGAATGAAAATTAAAATTCCCAATGTACATAAATTAAAAGCTGAATTTCATAATTACTTGGAAAGTTAACATTTTAACCAAACAAACCACTGTTGAATGACTAGAAAATGATTGTTTTTTCTTAGAAAAATTGCTATGAACAGCCCAGGGTACCTTGATTTTTTTTTTCTTCTTAGTTTCTCATGGGATTCTATCTTATTCTCATCAAACTTCAGTGTTCATAGAACACCATTTGAGAAAACCTGTTGTAACATATTTTGGAAAGTTACATTCCTGCTATACAGAATTTTAGTATACTCCTTCCACCTGAACATACCTAACAATTCTTTATTCAGACTTTACCCTAATCCTGGATTCACACATGCTCGAGCCATTAGTCCACCATTTCCTTTCTGGCTTTTTCATTTATTTTTAGCATAGCTTTCATATTCATAGATCACTGCTAAGTGCTGCTAAGACACACATTTTAGAATGCATTGCTCCCAAAAGTATGTTTTATTTTTCAGAGAATGCGTACAATAGTCATAAAGGGGTGAATACTGAAGTAGAACTACATTTCAGTATATATAATGTTTCTGGAAATGCAGTTTACAAAAGTTTATTCCAAAATAGCACCTGAATGAACTTCCCCCCCTTTTATTCTAAATATGTTTTCCTGCCTATAGTCTTAGCATGAGCCATTTCTTAAATACAATCCTCCACATAAAAATGTTCCAACTATCAAAGAAAATCATGGTTATCAGAGCTGATAAGAACAGACCACCCATTTTTAAGGGAAGGAGAGGTTAAACAGACACTTTGTCATAATAAATGGTCAGATTTGCTCACCCACATCCAGGCAGCTGCTGGAAAAGTCTAATGAACTGGCAGTGATGCAACTAATTACGGTAGGCCAAATAGGTCTGGATAGCTGGAGGCATTATGATTACAAATGGCATTGCAATTTCCAAATGAGACATATATTCACTCTTCATTTCACTATAATTATTTTTACATTTCTTATAATCTATACTGCAGTCTTCAAGCTAGACTATGGGGAATCCTAAGGGTTTATTTTATGGCAACATGGAAGTCAAATACCATAAACCCAGATAAGAATCATCACTGAGTTTCTTATAGCTAGCATATTTGGGATTATATATCTTGTTCAATTTTAGTGTAATGTTTTTCTGTTTGTTTGGGTTTAGGATAATGTGTGTACCAAGGTCAATGAATGAATCATTGTTGTAGAACACTAAGCCACAGTTTGAAAACATTTGTGCAGGTTCATATTTCACATGTAAAAGGACCTTAGAGAAATTAAGAAAATCTACATTATAGTAAAAGAGACAAAGAGAGAGGCATAAAATAAATGCAAACATCCATAAAATCTCAACATCTTAAATAGTGACATAAAGGCTACTGCTGCTTTATGTCCACAGAACAATGTGGTCTTGGTCTGATGCACATGGACCCCCACAGGGCAGAAGAATCATTCTCAAAACTTTAAAAAAAAGGTCCAAGATAAAGCAATCAGGGAGGCAGGCACAGATAATCCATGTTTCAGCATCAATGGGAAAATAGCACGAGAAAACCCCATTATTTGTGATCCCGATTCTTATTTAATTCAGACCTTGAACTTTGAAGTCTTGTCCCTGTTTCCCAAAAGAAGAGCATCATCCTTATGCAAATGAATAAGAAAGCAGGGAGGAAAGCTTCACTGAAGGAGAGGCATCTGGCCCAGACTTGGCTATTTGGGTCTGGTACCGAACTCAGGAGTGACCACTGCCAGATGTACTCAAGCAAGGCCTGTACCTTCCTAGATTTAAGGTCCCAGCTGAGCTTGTTTAGAGTGGAGTAATAGGTGTTAGGCATCATGTTTCAAGCAGGCTGCTATGTTTTGTGTTTCAAAGTAAACTCTTGTTGTATCTCATTGTTCCCCCTCACTTCAGTCATTATTTGAAGTAGATTGGGTAGAGAAGAAGCTGAGAGCAGACTTGAACCAGGGGCCTCCCCAGTCTGGCATGTCAGCTACTAATTGCTAGTGATTTAACTCCATGTGATGGGGACCAGGATGAGAAGCACCCTTATCAGCTTGAAAAGAAGCAGGAAAGCCATTGTACTGCCGTCAATAGAGGGTTTTTTGTGTTTTGTTTTTTTTTTGCTTTACAGCATTACTCCAAAGAAGCACTTTAACAAAGCTTCAAACAAAGTGTCCTTTGAAGATCTGTGTGGCCTTTTAAGTAGGTTCTGGCAGCATAGTTGTTACATCATGAACAGTCTTTGACTCTTTGGAACTTATTAGTAATAGTCAGGGCTTTTTTTGTCATAGAACGCTCAGAACGGAGATAATAATAATAATAATAATAATAATAATAATAATAATAATAATAATAATAATAATAATAATAATAATAATAATAATTTTATTTATCTTTATTTAAAGTTCCGGCACCTTTTTTGGATAGAACCTTGTAGGGTAGGCAAGGCGGGGTTGTATGACGTGTGAGTTCCGGCACCTTTTTCTTTTACAAAAAAAGCACTGGCAATAGTAGATAAGCATCCTTTAAAAAAGCCTCCTTAAAAGCCATCCCACATAGTTTTTCATTCTCCTTATAATATAAAATTGTGGAAAAATATTAGCCAGATAAAATTAGCACAGCAACAGGGACCCATATAATACAGCTCTTACAAAAATGTTCTATTTTTAATACATAAATACACCCAAAATCTCCAGGGTTTATATTTGTTTTGTGTGTTTTTTTTTTGTTTTTTTTTGTTGTTAGTTGCAAAGTTGTGTCTGACCCATCGCGACCCCATAGACAATGTTCCTCCAGGCCTTCCTGTCCTCTACTAACTTCTGGAGTCCATTTAAGCTCACACCTACTGCTTCAGTGACTCCATCCAGCCACCTCATTCTCTGTCGTCCCCTTCTTCTCTTGCCCTCAACCTTTCCCAGCATTAGGCTCTTCTCCAGTGTGTTCTTCCTTCTCATTAGGTGCCCAAAGTATTTGAATTTCAAATTTGTTTTTTTACCAGAAGTCAATATGTAGGACAATCAATGGTATAATTTGACTGCATTATTATAGTCTGATAATGAAATTAAATGAGAACCAGATTTTCTCCCTGGTAAGACCTGTAGCACAAATATTTATATTTCACTATACAGGGGACAGTGTAAAAGAAAATGAGGCAAATCCCCATCCCTGGAACCACAGAGGTAAAGAGTATTATGGTATCCTTCTATTAACAGTGCTAAAGAAAGAATGAAGCATTTCTGTTTATTGGGTCAGATGTCTTGAATAGTTTGAAGGACAGTACAGAAATTTTATTATAATTAAATTTATTTCAGCACAGAAAATACTGGATAGGCAAGGAAGGACAGTAAACCTGTTCTAAAGAACAATGCACAGGACAAGCTAGACAATGAATACTTTCTAGTAGGTTCATAAGCTATATTAATTGTTCCCTTAGCATTTTCAAGACCCAACATGATGAGAAATTCAAAAGCAAAGCAGTAAAACTGAAGCTGTTTATTTAGCTACTTTATTCAGTTAGAACTGATAGAACAACCTACTTCAATGTGAAATGCTAAAAAAAAGAAGAAAAGAAATGGAGGCTGTACCTTCACTAAAAAAGGTTCTACCGGGCATATTGTAGGACACATATGGGAACTGCAATGACTGAGTATACGAATTTCTAATTATAGAACTGTAGAACTTCTAACAGACTGCAGTCCTTGTAGAAACATCTGACATAAGACATTCAGTTCAGAAAGGCTTTCTTCAAAATGTTCAAGGCAGCAAGGGACATCCAGGAGTATCGAAAACTGTGGCCCGTATTGCCTTAAGCACAATCTACAAAATATCCATAGTGCAGCCTCCCAAGTGTCAAAGCTTGGAAAACAACCTCAGATTTTTGAAAAACCTCACCTATTTAATAAGCATCCCATCTGGATACCATGAAAACATCTGTTGGTTCTTTTCTTTCTAAAGCCAGATCTGTTTAGCTGTAACATTGGTGAGAAGCTCTTACAGAGTTCTTCTCAAGCCAATAATGATTCTAAGTGGAGTCATTCTCCATCCTTGTAATAGGATGGGTAGCAGTTTATCAGCAAACTGTAGGCATCGAATTGGGCCGGGGGAGAGGAGAAATAATGCATTATGTCATAATCCAAACTCTGATCTTTATGGACCTGAGTGCAACCTCATGCATTGTGACATCATTGCTGACAGTTTGGTATCATTCTGGTTAGGAACAAATATATATGCAGCAAGCTTTGAAGGATAAAATGTGCCAGTGATGTTTGTGTGTGTGTGTGTGTGTGTGTATGCACATGCTACTGGCTATTTGCCAGTTATTTGTTGTTTCGACCATTGAGAGGTAGGGATTCAGAATTCTTGGGGCTGTTATTTGAAAGTTGTCCACTCTTCAGGCCACAGTATCCAGTCTTCAAGACATCACTGGACCAAACCATTCTGAACAGTTGTTGAAAAGCTGTGGTTGGCAACTGCAGAGAATCCTGGAATAATTGATTATTTCAACCCATTTCATTTGGGCTCCAGACTGGGGCATGCTACTGCAAATACTTTGATTATGCTTGTTGATAATCTTTGGAAGAACCTGATCCTTTTTAAAAAATAACTTTTTTATTTTTGTTTAAAAATAAAATAAAATAAACCCTCCAAAAAAGGAGGGTGGATGAAATCCTGATTCTTATTTATCTCTCATTAGCTTTCAAATCATGGTATCCTTCTGGACTGACTGAAAAGATTGGGATTGGAAGAATATTATGTTGTGGTAATTCTGTTTCCTCTATGATCACTTCTAGTTTGACTTGACAGGAGTGGGGAAAATTTGAGGTGAGGGGTTCTTGGCACCTGCTGAGCTTGCTTGTTTTCTTGCAGACATTTCATTATCCAAACAAGGTAACATCATCAGAGCTTGGACTGTTGTGGGATGCCTAAGGACTCAGCATTATTTTGTTAAACTTCTACATAAAACGGCTGGTTAAGATCAGCTATGAGTCCAGAGTTAGATCCCATCAGTATGCTGATAAAACCCAATTGTAATCTCAACTCGCAGGCTACCCAAATGATGCTACTGGTGTCCTGTTCCGGTGTCTTGAAGCTATTTGAGTCTGAATAAGGAGAAACAGTTTCAAGATCAATCATGACGAGACTTGTGATTTGAACCCTCAGACTCTGGAAAATGGGGTATTTAGGTTGCACTTTCCCAAATTATAGGTGAATTTGGAGCTGAAACGTGTTGAAGTGTGCTGAACTATGCTCGGCTGGAGAAATGTAGATATCTTCTCTTTCCTGGCTGAATGAGCCTCCTCCTTTTAGGTGCATAGTGTTCACTCTATGGTCATATAAACCCCCTTGCTTATAGATGGTTTTTCATCTCATATACACAAGAAATGTCATATTCTAGGAACTCAGCTAGGTTTGGTAATATCAACCAGTGCAGACTTTTAACAGGAGTGGTTGCCTTTATCTGGAACATACTATTGTATGTTCTTTCCAGTTAGTTCTGGAACTAGCTGTTAAAAGTTGGTGCTTACCATTCTTTGATCTTTAGTACCTAACATCCACATTTATATACCATGCCTTAAAACTAACTTCAAGATGAATTAAAAGTCACACCTGGAAAATTTTGGTCAATAGCACACAAAAAAATATGCTGGCATGAGATTACTGGAGCCTTGGTGGAACAGTGGGCTAATGCCTCCTTAAGTAACACCAGCTGCCTGCAATTAGTGCAGGTTCGAGTCCCACCAGGCTCAAGGTTGACTCAGCCTTCCATCCTTCCGAGGTAGGTAAAATGAGGACCCAGATTGTTGGGGGCAATAAGCTGATTTGTAATAATGCTGCTTGGGGGGGGGCAAAAGCCCTAATAAGCAGGCATATACATAGAATGAAGGCTATTGCTAAGCACATTGATTTGTGCTTAGATTGTAAGCCGCCCTGAGTCTTCGGAGAAGGGCGGGATATAAATGGGATTAAAATAAAATAAAAAATAAAAAAAATTACTGAACCATTTGCTACTGTGTATGTGACAGCTTTCATTGTAATCTATAGCCCTGTTCATGTGTTGTAGAAAATAAAGACTAGTAACTACAGTCTAATTAAGTTTCTTCCATTTCTAATTCCAGTTTCTATAATTCCTATAATAGAGCTCGTGACTGCTCTAGTATACTCCCCACTATCTTTCCCAGTCTGAAAGGCTTCCATAGCAGATGGATCATAACAGAAATGTTCCTCATGAGAGAGAAAAAAAGATAACTGCTGATCTAAGCATGCTAGGAACTTTTTTTATTTCATCTGTATAATGAAGGCATTTGGGAACTGTTGAAAGACTTAGGTATGGTTACTTCACTGTGACTAATTGATTGGATGAAACATAATTGGCTACTGTTACTATCAGACATCATGAGATATTAAGCATTGATGGAGCAATTTTTTGGGGAAAAGGCTCATTGAATAATGTGGAGAGAGAAGATTTGCACTTTCCTCAAATCTGTATCTCAAAAATATGCCAAGTTTGGAGTGTTAATTTGGGATATCCATAAGCCTGAAATTTATTTATTAAGTGATGTCCATAGCTTCAATGGATTTACAGAATAAATCTGCTTGCTGTAATTGTACATGCCTAACATTAGAATATCTGAAGTAATTTTCTGTCTTCCTGCCAGAATTAATAATCATTTACATGGATCTACAGATCCTTGCTATTCTCCAGTACAACTAGGTCAATAGATTTTGTAGGACAAACATTTACCTTGTTAACAAATGAACTAGTTCACACTGCTGAAATAATCCAGTGTCTTTAAAGATGTACTATTTAAAGATGTGTTATTTTTTCAATATTGGTATTACAATTATATGTATTAAAATTATTTGGAATTTTTCTTTCTTTCTTTCTTTCTTTCTTTCTTTCTTTCTTTCTTTCTTTCTTTCTTTCTTTCTTTCTTTCTTTCTTTCTTTCTTTCTTTCTTTCTTTCTTTCTTTCTTTCTTTCTTTCTTTCTTTTTAAATGGTGCAATGGTGATGCCTAATGGCAAAAGTTGCAACGTGAAACAGACTTAAAAAGGTAAAGGTAAAGGTTCCCCCGCACATGCGTGCTAGTCATTTCCGACTCTAGGGGCCGGTGCTCATCTCCATTTCAAAGCCGAAGAGCCAGCGCTTGTCCAAGGATGTCTCCGTGGTCATGTGGCTGGCATGACTAGATGCCAAGGCGCACGGAACGCTGTTACATTCCCACCGTAGTGGTCCCTATTTTTCTACTTGCATTTTTACGTGCTTTCGAACTGCTAGGTTGGCAGAAGCTGGGAATAGTAACAGGCGCTCACTCTGTTATGCGGCACTCAGGATTCAACCCGCCAAACTGCCAACCTTCTGATCGACAAGCTCAGCGTCCTAACCCACTGAGCCACCGCGTCCCTTTTTGAAACAGACTTACTTGAGGGAAAATCTAATGAACTCAAAGCATCATATTTCTAAGAAACTGCACAGCTTTGCAGTATTAGTATGAGAGGCCCAAAGCTCAAACTGCTAAGTGCTAACCTTAATTCAGTGAATAGCTTGAGGCAAAATGAGATACCATTTCCACCTTCACTGCGTTATAGGAATAATCCTAGTTTAGTCATCAGATTTGAAATAAATACTGAATTTTTAAGGGTATTTTTGTTCCAACAGGATTATCATCTGAATAGGGGGCTTTGGGAGAATAATTTAGGATTAAGGAAAAAATATATATAACATAATTCCACCACTGTTTTGGAGAGTTGCAAGCCTGCTGGAACAGATTTCAAAGGGCCAGGGAAGAGAAAACAATTTCTCCCAAAAAGCAGGGATTAAAAGATACCTTGATCTGTCTGGTTTACTCTGCCACATAGTCTCTATCATATCTGACTGTACAGAGAATATGATCCTGAAAACTCTCACAGGACAATTTCAACTGTAGTTCCTATAATCCAACTGGTGCCATCCCAAACCTAAAATGACATGATTAGTGCACTTTAGAAATTTAGTTTAATTAATTATACTTTATATATACTTTATATATTGTTGTTGTTGTTGTTGTTAGCTGCGAAGTCGTGTCCGACCCATCGCGACCCTATGGACAACATTCCTCCAGGCCTTCCTGTCCTCTACCATCTTCTGGAGTCCATTTAAGCTCACGCCTACTGCTTCAGTGACTCCATCCAGCCACCTCATTCTCTGTCGTCCCCTTCTTCTATTGCCCTCGATCTTTCCCAGCATTAGGCTCTTCTCCAGTGAGTCCTTCCTTCTCATTAGGTGGCCAAAGTACTTGAGTTTTAGCTTCAGGATCTGACCTTCTAAAGAGCAGTCAGGATTGATCTCCTCTAGGACTGACCGGTTTGATCGCCTTGCGGTCCAAGGGACTCGCAGGAGTCTTCTCCAGCACCACAGTTCAAAGGCCTCAATTCTTTGGCGCTCAGCCTTTCTTATGGTCCAACTTTCACTGCCATACGTTGCAACTGGGAAGACCATAGCCTTGACTATACGCACTTTTGTTGACAGGGTGATGTCTCTGCTTTTTAGTGTGCGGTCTAGATTTGCCATGGCTTTCCTCCCCAGGAGCAAGCGTCTTTTAATTTCTTGGCTACAGTCCCCATCTGCAGTGATCTTGGAGCCCAGGAAAATAAAATCTGTCACTACCTCCATTTCTTCCCCATCTATTTGCCAGGAATTGAGAGGGCCAGATGCCATGATCTTGGTTTTCTTAATGTTAAGTTTCAACCCAAGTTTTGCACTCTCCTTCTTCACCTGCAACAAGAGGCTCTTTAGTTCTTCTTCACTTTCTGCCATTAGAGTGGTATCATCTGCGTATCTTAGGTTGTTGATATTTCTTCCGGCAATCTTAATTCCAACTTTTGATTCATCTAGCCCTGCCTTTCTCATGATGTGCTCTGCATATAAGTTAAATAGGCAGGGCGACAGTATACAGCCTTGCCGGACTCCTTTCCCAATTTTGAACCAATCAGTGGTTCCGTGTCCAGTTCTCACTGTTGCTTCTTGACCCGCATATAGGTTTCTCAAGAGACAAATAAGATGGTCTGGTACTCCCATCTCTTTAAGAACTTGCCACAGTTTGTTATGATCCACACAATCAAAGGCTTTAGCATAGTCAATGAAGCAGAAGTAGATGTTTTTCTGGAACTCCCTAGCTTTCTCCATGATCCAGCGTATGTTGGCAATTTGATCTCTAGTTCCTCTGCCTCTTCGAAATCCTGCCTGCACTTCTGGTAGTTCTCGATCCACATACTGCTGAAGTCTAGCTTGTAGGATTTTAAGCATGACTTTACTAGCATGAGAAATGAGTGCAATGGTGCGATAGTTTGAACATTCTTTGGCACTGCCTTTCTTTGGAATTGGAATGTAAACTGATCTTTTCCAATCCTGTGGCCATTGTTGAGTTTTCCAAATTTGCTGGCAAATTGAGTGTAGCACTTTTACTGCATTGTCTTTTAAGATTTTGAATAGCTCAGCTGGAATACTGTCACTTCCACTAGCTTTGTTGTTGCTCAGCTTTTCTAAGGCCCACTTCACTTCACATTCTAGGATGTCTGGCTCGAGGTCAGTGACCACCTCATTGTGATTATCAGGGACGTTAAGCTCATTCTTGTATAGTTCTTCTGTGTAATTTTGCCACCACTTCTTAATCTCTTCTGCCTCTGTTAGGTCCCTGCCATTTTGGTCCTTTATCATGCCCATTTTTGCATTAAACGTTCCCTTCATTTCTCCAATTTTCTTGAAAAGATCTCTGGTCCTCCCTATTCTATTATTTTCTTCTATTTCTTTGCACTGTTCATTTAAGAAGGCATTCTTATCTCTTCTAGCTATTCTCTGGAATTCTGCATTCAATTGGGTGTATCTTTCTTTTTCTCCCTTGCCTTTCGCTTCCCTCCTTTCCTCAGCTATTTGCAAAGCTTCCTCAGACAGCCATTTTGCTTTCTTGCATTTCTTTTTCTTTGGGATGGTTTTGGTTGCTACCTGTTGTACAATGTCACGAACCTCTGTCCATAGTTCTTCAGGCACTCTGTCTATCAGATCTAATTCCTTAAATCTATTTGTCACCTCTACTGTATATTCAACAGGGATATGATTTAATTCATACCTGAGTGGCCTAGTGCTTTTCCCTACTTTCTTCAGTTTAAGCCTAAACTTTGCAAGGAGAAGCTCGTGGTCTGAGCCACAGTCAGCTCCTGGTCTTGTTTTTACTGACTGTATAGAGCTTCTCCATCTTTGGCTGCAGAGCATATAGTCAATCTGATTTCTGTGTTGACCATCTGGTGATGTCCATGTGACTTTATATATACTTTATACTTTAATTATACTTTATATTCTCATGAACCTTTCCATAATCTTTCTCTTATACCTAGGATTGGTGAGCATACAAGGGCATTATATCTGTATACAACTTAACTGCCATAATTGTAGCATTTTTCCATTTTAAATCAGGAAGATTTAAGATCTAATGCATGACGCTTTCCTCTGTTGTAAAAATATTCCCCAGTCACTTCAATTTCCTTTAAAAGTACCTTGGGAAATTGAAATGCATACATTCATGTTTACACACACACACACACACACACACACACACAAACACACAATACACAAACAATTTGTTTCCTAGGTGAGTACTGTCTGTAAATCTTGTGCATTTATTTTCTTTCTCACCAGTTATTTTAAAGCAGAGCTTTACAATTCAAGGATCCAGTGTGAATATTTTGAATAATTCACAGTATGAGTTATTGCTAAGTAATTAAGGTGTGAGAGAGGAAGACTGATTTTAAAGATTCAAAATGTTCATAAATTAATCAGCTAAAATTTGGCTCTGAAAAACTTAAGTCAGTTGATAGCTGCTGTAGGTGAATGGGGCTAAACTCTTACAAACTAAGAATTTATTCTTGTGCAGACATGTCAGCATATATTGAACTTTATAATGATCTGCAAAATGTCTCCACTTTATTTATGTATTTATTTAATTTGTAGGGTGTCCATTTCAACAAGTGACTGTGGCCAGCAAATAATCATAAAAAAATACAACTTATTTACATCACAATATAAGAATTAAAATGCACACAGCAGCCAAGAAGAATGTTGTAATTCATGGTTGTTAATATAACCAGAAGATGGGACCCTTCACACAACTGGGCACATAATCTGATCTTTAGGGCCTTACAAAAGGCCAGAAGGGTTGGAACTATCCTTATTTCTGGAGACAGGATGTTTTATAGGGCAGGCACTATAGCAGCTGGTCAACCGAACCCAGAACATGTCCATCCTGCAAGATTAGATGGCATGGGTAAAGACAACTGGGAAAAGACTCAACCAGGAATCTTAACTCATATTAAGCCTAATTTGCTCTTTCACTATTCCTTTTCCTCCGCTTGGAGATATTTTGGTAGTTCTTTACAAACTCTCTTATTTAAATGGTGTCATGTTATCAGCAACTTCTCAATGTTCACCCTAACCCTGGATTGTTGCTGTACAAATTCAAAACCCAGGATATCAGAACAGAACATTACGGTACCCATTTTCCATTTATGTAACTGCTCATTTATTCCTACTGTGTTTTTTAACCAGTTAATATCCCACTAGGGGACATGTGCTTTTATCCCAAAATTGTTTATTTTGTTCAGTAACCTTATCAAAAGTTTTTGAAAAGTCTAAATCCAATATGCTATATTATCCCTAGACATGTGTGCTGAGGGGATTAAAAATATTTCTAAAAGGTCAGCAAAAGATATACCTATTTTTGTTAAGAAGCAACGTTGCTTCTCTGCAGCAAGGGATGTCTCTCTAATTCCTTTATTAATAAGTTTTTTTCCAGCAATATACCGAGCCCTCAGCCTGCTTCAATTTTATAGATTACTTTGCGTTCTTTCTTTTAAAAAAATATCACATTGTCTACTTTACAGTTCTTTGGTAGAAAAGACAATTTAGGGATATATTTGCAATTATTTTTAAAAAAATCAACACATTCACTTATTCTTAGCGTGTTTTTATAAAATCCATCAATTATTTACAGTTCTTAAAAAATAAGTCAGCCTTCCCATGAAGGTCCATTCTGTTAGTATAATTCATCTTGCTATTTTCAAAGGCACTTTCACTAGAATTGTTTTTTAAAAAAAAAATACTGCCCCTTTTAGCCATTTAAAACTTTCTTTGCTGATTATCTTGTTAAGCTTTTTGTTTTTAAATTAAAATCCCTTAAAATAATGTACATGGGGTGTTCCCTATTTTTAATGTCAAAAAGAAGTTCCTTACCAAGAGTACTAGATCTTCACTGTCATTCAGAATGTCACTCTTAGGCTGTAAATTAATAAAATTCAAAAATGTTTAAGAAAATGTGGCCTTTGTCAGTCAAATGTCCATTAAGTCGGTACAGCAATTAAAGACACATTGTAAATTATTCAGTTCTGAAGCCATGCTTCACCACAAGAAACTCAATTCCTGCCATCTTCTTGGGAGGAGCAGCTTTCCTCTGTGTGTGTGTGTGTGTGTGTGTGTGTGTGTGTGTGTGTGTGTGTGTGTAAATAAACACTAAAGTGTCTCTTTATCTCCAGAGAGACTTTTGTCAGTCAGAAACTAGCTCCTGCCCAGCAATTCTACCAGATTACTGTCCCAACTAATGGAGTTCATTGCAGGGATATCTAAGCATTATCAGTCCTCACCTACAAGCCATTTTCACAGGATTCTTCATGTAACAAGAAATATAAAGTTCAGAGAATTGAAACTAAAAACCAAAATATAAAGTTCAAAGAACTGACAATTGAAACATGTATTGAAAGGCAACAGAAATAATATATTTTCTGAGATCTTAGATCAAATGTTGATTAAGAAATAAGTCTAGGTTCCTGATAAAAAAACAAATCAAGTATGAAAAGACAATTTTTTAAAAAGGGAATTTACTAAATAACTGTATTAAAGACACAGTCAATATATAATATAGCAAATATAGAAGCCAGTGGGTTATGAATAGAATTCACCATAAATTGATGGACAGTGAAATGGCATGATACAACTTAGAAAATTAAATTTGTAGTTCCTATATTTTTTACCATAAAGTAGTCGAATATCAAATTGTCTATCCAGTTATATGTATTTTAATCATACACATATAAAAGCATCATTGGTTGATTTGCAAAAATAGGCCCACTGTAAGAAAATCTAGGACTGAAAGGGTCTACTATATGGATAGTATGATATAAATATTTTAGTGATCATCTTTTACATCTTGGCACAAAGCTTAAAAGTTAACTGTGGAGATTGTGAAATGACAATTCAGAATGTATTATGATGAAAGACAATGGTAGTATTATCTTGGACCAAGGTGAACCATGTAGTCCATGTAATTTTCATGAGGAGGTGATCAAATATAAATGTGATCTTGTGATGAAAGAAGACTGGTTGCTTGAAGCTATGCCTTATTTCATTCACTTCAGGGAGAGATGTTTACAGTAGATTGATGACTCTGACAACATGGAACAAAGCTAAATGTTGTTTTATCCATTAGAATTAAATGGGTAGGGCATTTATAGCTGCCCTAATTTTGACCTGTTAGCTCATTTAAATTTTCTATAAAGTGCAAAACATTCATCTTTGTCAGTCGCTTCTCCCCGTTAATTCCAGAAAATCCATATAAAATCAGGTTTTATTTACTATTCCATCCTGGAAAAGAACAGCAAGGGCTGCTTGTTCACTGCAGTTATGGCAGAGCTGAAGAGAATCCAAAAACAAGTCATGAATAGGTTGTGGCTAACCTTGAGCTACCTACCAATCTAATATTTTCAACTCTTAGTTTTTTAGGGTCTTTCAGAGTGCAGAAGAAAAAGATGAAAAGCTCCTTACTTGTCTAGAAAATATATACCCATGAGGAAAAATACCTCTCACAATCTAAAATTCAGAATCCCAGAATGATATATTCTTTTGATTATAACATAATAGAAATGGATTGTCAACAGGTGTTATCTCTCCTTAAAGCCTCACTTTCCAACAATAGATCAACAGTTTCCGTTCATTAATGGAGGACAGCATAAGAAAGCCATATGGCTAAACAATAAAGTTTAGTGAGCATCTAAAAACTGAAAAGATGCATATAGGAACTGATCACAGATATTATCAAGAAGGAGTATGTATAATAGCTTGTGATTGTAGAGAAAGGCTAAAAATGATATAAATCCAACAGAAAGGCAAAATTATTCACTTTGTATTTTGGCTAAATTTTATCTTATAGTAAGACATATATTGCACTAGGCAATTGTAAAAAGCAGGACATAGTTTAGGATTAAATCTTAACAGAGGCAGAGGCATTGTCAAGGAGCACCTATTTAGATGGAATTTGTTTAAATTGCATTGAAGAGAAATGAAAAAGGTTCCCATGATCTGGCTGAATCTTTATGCATTACTCTGGAGAATAGGTGAAGAACTAAATGACTGGAAGAGGTTAGAAAAAAATAACTCTGTTCTCAAAATATATACTAGGAGAACTATGAACCAACCAGTCTGACATAATAATCTGGAAAGACTATACAACAGATAATAAAAACAGATCTATGAGCTTCATGAAAACAAGAGAATAATGTCTAGAAGTCAACAAGGATTTGTGACAAGTCTTAAAGACTAACGATATCCTCATCCCAAAGGTGCCTTTTCACCAGGCAACTGGACTTTCTTGTTTTTTTCTTTGAAGATGCTGTGCTTCTCTTCCAAGAAGCTTCTTCGGCTCTGAGGGCTCATCTCTTGGATAAGAAGCAAAACATCTTCAAAGAAAAAACAAAGGAGTCCAGTTGCCTCATGAAAAAACACCTTTGGGATAACTATGACCTGGATGGCTGAGAATCTCCATAGACATTTAACCATATCCTTTTTTTTCCTAGTTATCTTGTCTAAAATACTGTAACTTCCTTTGTAAATTGTGGGAATACTCTAAATCTAATATACATTACTTTCAGCAAAGCATTTTAAAAAGTACCACTAGACATTCTAATTAGCAAGCTACTTAAGTGTAGGGTAGAGAACATGACAAGTGGGATAGGTGGCTCAAAAATTCATCAGAAAATACTTATCAAGAGTTTCTCGTTAAAATGGAACAATATTGTACAAAATTTAGTCCTAGGTCCAATACTCATTAATACTCATTAATACCCTTAGTAATGCTCATTAATACTCTTTATTAAGGATCTGGTTGATGAGGTGGATGGAATCCTTATCAAATATGGTGATAGTTTTATTGTGTGAAACAGAAACAATTTTGTGTGGAACAGAAAAAAAATATTTAGAAAGGGGACATACATTCAACAATCAGGCCTTTCTTAGTGGTAAGAACAATTTGACAATAGGCTGAAATACTCCAAGAAGTGAGAGAAGCCCCATTCAAGCAGCCATCTGGTAGGGATGTTTTAACTTAGATTGCAGCCCAAAACATGGCTTGTCCTCAGTGTCATAAGTAGCCCCTTCCAGTTCTGTAATCCTATGTTCATCAGCGATCTGGAAACTTCATATAATTAAAGAATCAGTCTTTTTTTTGTGGCATAATATTATTAGTTTTGGAACAAATTCCAGTAAGCAACTAACCATGTTTAAAGTACTCATTTCCTGTCCTCCATTGTAGCACTTTCCCTCCCTTGCTGTTTTTCAAAGTACATGATACAAGGGCAAGAAGTTGCTGGCCTTTCTTCCCTTCCATGTTCCTTCTAACCAAGTTATAAATTCCACTAAATTTATCATCTTGTTACTTCCTTGAGTATTTTGTCTCAATTTGATAGAAATGTTCTATCTTGCTTTATCTTTTCTTTCCTATTCAGACATGTGCTTAAGAGATTTAGGTTTCCCAAGGAGGCTACATTTCTTGATGTTACTGGTGTTGACGACAATAAGAAAGTTAATTAAATGCACACAGGCATCATGCAGATGGAGGATACTGTTAACAGTATGCTGTGGGAGAAATACTACCTCTTTCACATCATACAACTGAAATAAATGTTTTCTGAAATCAAAGCTGGTTTCTCTGTGTTGCTGAAGGATGAAAATTGCCATGATATGTGTCTCCCTTTTCGTCTTCCAAAGTATCTTGAAGGAGTTATCATACGTTATTATGATTTTTTAAAAAAAAAACCTTTCTGATATCAGTGGGCCACAAGGAAATTTATAACAGGTCAGAACATAAGTCTCAATAACTACTGTTGGGTGGAGAAGATTATATTATTACTAAAATATACAAACTTTTACTGAAAATGCAAACAGAAGAGTAATTTTAAAGATTGTATGATAAAAAGGTCAAAAAATTAAATGTCATATACAGTTGGACAAATGAGACAGTATGAGGACAAAATGGTTGAAATTTTCAGTGAATTGTAACCTTAAAGAGATTTTATATATATATGTATAAAATGATGTATCATTGATACATGAGAGTGCATAAATTGTCAAAGCTTTTCTTTTGGGCTTAATGGACAAACAAATGAAAACATCTTGTGGAACTTTGCTTTTATATACAGCAGCAAGTCTAACTCGAAGTTTGGAAGGACTTAGAAATTCTTACAATGGGAGAATAGATAGTAAAACTTGTAGAACTGGCGGAGATGGCAAAATTGATAAAATAAAAGACTGACAAATTTTATTTCTGCTTGCATATCACTTTTGGAATTTTTGTGAGAAACTGAAAGAAACGAAAAGTTGATTTTGGGATTTGATGATTAGAATTATATGGGACTATGGAAATAATGTAGACCAGTGTTACTCTTAAAGTAAGAGTTTAATGTATTTTTTATTCATAGCTGTACCAAAAAAAACCTTGGAAGTTATTCTTTTTCTGTTTTCTTTCTCTCTCTCTTTTAGTTTCATACTTTTTTTTCTTTCCTGTGCTTTTTCTTTTTTAAAATATTATTTTCCCTTATTTTTAATATGTGTTTGTGTATAATGTGTGTGTGTGTATACACACACAGAGAGAGAGACACTCCTAATGTGATAAATAAAGTAAAAAATCAACTCTCCCTTCATCTGAGCTCATTCCCTGTTCTCTTCTTCTTATGAAATTGCCAGTCTAGCCTACTTTCAAGTGATTTCCTAGTGGTCCCCCATCCCAGTCTGAAACAGGTCCAAACCTGAATGGTCCATCATCTGCCACAACTAGTGGTACAGCACAATCCAGGAATGATTATTAACATCTTATTCCATATTTGCTTGAACTGACATTCAGCAGTCTAATATGATTCTGTGGGGTGCACAAACATTCTGGACACTGTAATGATACCATGACAATATTCCTCTTCCTTTTACAACAAATCTTGGCATGAACTTTTTAAGCTATTTTCACGATCTGTCTTTTCAATGGTATTTTTTTTAAAAAAATACAATTAAAAGATAACTAATACAAACTAAAAGAAAAAAAAGAAAAAAAATGAAAAGTAAAAAATTAATAACATAGTAAAGAAAAGAAACATATAAAGAAATGACTTCCCCATTCATCCTAAAAAATATAAACAATTTTAGTAACTTGCTACTTTCTCTTAAAATAAATCAAAAGCTCTCATCTTCCTATATTTTACCTTTAAACAAATCCTTAAAGTGGAGGAGATGCTCTGATTAAGCAGCTCATCCTCTCATCATAAAGAGCCCCCTCCTCCCACACCAACACCACAGGAAGAGGCATATAGTAGTTAGCCACAGCGGCATCCCACAATATCACAGTGAAGGAGGCAGAATGACATTGAAGCAAAACGTTGGAATAAATTGTCTTTCTCAGATTTCACTTGGTGTAAAACCTCCCTTTCTGGAGTCCAATTTCTTTTCAGGCACATAAGAAGGTAATTGGGGTAGGCGTGATCTACTAAAAATGCAAAGTGGGCAGAGAAATAGCCAGCACAATCCTTATCATGCTAACTAAGTGTAGCTACTCAGGTTTGAGGTAAAAATGTCTTTCGGTTTGAAATGCTCAGCACCTCAGGAATGCATGATGCAGTATGACTAGAGACTTCCCTCTTTGTCCTGGATGACTTTCAGAGCTATTAGGTAGATAGAGGCATTAAAAAAAATACAGGCAAGATGAAAGTAAGGGAAAATATACCTGTTGACTTGTTTGAGGCCTTTGTATTCTGGAGAACATTTCCCCTTTTTAAGAAAGAAAAATCCCTGTTTTGCTCCTGCAGTGCAAATTTCCCAACCTACAACTGGTGACTGATAGGTTTCACTCTTTCTAAAGCCTAAATGCTATTGAGGCACATAGGTTCTGTGCTTCAAAGTTTATATTTTATGTTTTATTATGAGCTACATTCAATGCCTTCAAAGATGTGCTATTTATGACAATGACAATGACAGTGAAAACAGTAAACATACTCCATTTTCCAAAGGTTGGTTGTATCCACCACCCATCATGGCTCATCTCTTTTGCCAACACTGTTCTTTCAGAAAAATCACATGGAGTAGATTTTACAGAATAGTAAAAACAGTGTGACATACACAGTATGCTTTAGGATTCGTTCTTCTGGAGAAAAAAATGTTGTCATAGTACAGTTATAGCTGATTGTTGCATATAAGACGGTATATTGAATTCTGCAGGGCTTTAAAAGAATGAAAATGCCTTAATATGGTTATGCAACAGTTTTGTGACTCTTAACATATTTTCCAGTAGTAGCCAGGGATTTTTTTTCTTTTTATGGCATCATGGGGCATTGTAAGAAAAGGAGACAGTGGCGCTTCTATATTTTCAGATTCCCTGCACCACACTGCGTAACTGATTGTTTTACTTGGTGAAACTCTTATCTGATATCAACAGTTAAAAATGTGCTGCCAAGTACATTTGGTGGATTTTATTAAATGTATCCAGTGACAAATTGTACACTTGAAAAATGTCATGGAAAAAGATTTATATAGAAGCTGGAGGGGTCTGGTGCTTTTTCTATCAGCAGAGGGGTAACTATTATGGTTTAGAAGGATATCTTTTGCTTTTCTTGTTCTGCAGCAAGTAAAACACTGGATATATTGCAGGTGCTTGAGATAAGAGCAAGATATATTGCAGATTATCTATCTATCTATCTATCTATCTATCTATCTATCTATCTATCTATCTATCTATCTATCTATCCAAAATATTAGAAATTGTCAGGTGCGAAAGACTAGGTCCGCATATGAAGGTACAATTAAATTTATTTATTGCTAAACAACCTAGGCACAGGAATCTTCTCAACTAATGGTTAGATTAGGGTTCACAGAATTCAAGGGAAGTTAGTCCACTTGTGGCTACACAGGAACTCTAGGCTGATCCCTCTTTTAACTCCACTCTCAGTTTCTGCCACTCCTTCTACAGAAACCAGGTCATCTCCCCAGAATGCAATACTAGCAGGTCCTATATTGAGGAACCTATATCCATAAGTTAAATATAAGCCCATAACCTTGAGGAAGAGGAGTGGGATAGCAAAATGTCCTGCAAAACACTTTTTTTTCCACGAAAATGATTTTCAGCCCAATTCCACTTATTTCAAAATAGCTCTGCTTCCCTTTTATGCTTGTGTTAAGTTCATTTAAGGTGATTTAACCAGAGTCAGTCTCTTCTTCTTCTTCTTCTTCTTCTTCTTCTTCTTCTTCTTCTTCTTCTTCTTCTTCTTCTTCTTCTTCTTCTTCTTCTTCTTCTTCTTCTTCTTCTTCTTCTTCTTCTTCTTCTTCTTCTTCTCCTACTTTTACCTGAAGTGCAAGAAAGAGGCTTGTTTTAAACTAGCCAGTTTTTTTTCATAAATCCTCTAGCTACAAATGGTTTTGAAGCCATAAACCAGTCACATAAATGAATAACTTTCCTCCTCCGGATGTAATGAAGGAGTCCAAAATAGAATGAGGGTTGTGTCCATGTTATATGCAGGCGTTTGTCCATCGGAATGTGCATGTGTGGTTTTGTGATATCTGCAGTGTAATGTTTCACTGGGATATGTTCTTCCAGCCAGGCAGCCAATTTTAACTTCTTTTCAAAGTCATAATTCCAATGAAGTTTGAGATAACTTGCCAAAAACAAAAAGTTAAAAAAGCACATATAGATTAGAGATAGATAAACAAGGATTGGTTCATCTTATTTGCTTGCTGCTCTTTTTGCACCTCATTCCTAGGATTCTTTCTGGTTCCTTTATTTTTAATATAAATATGTTGGTTGTATTTTTAGCTGATTTTGAATTACATGATTAACACTCACACCTAGATACTTAATAGATCTCACCATCTCTCTCCCCTATAGATTCCAATGTGACCAAATTTTCTGAACCAAAAAGAGGGGGGGGGGGAATAACTTTTTTCATGATGTCTCCCTTTGGGTTTTAATTGAAGCAGGAAGGCTATAGAGATGATGCTACAATTACAGAAAGGACACATGTCTTAACTACTTTGTAGATCAGGTGAATGCTGGTCCCTCGTACCTAAGTCATTTAAATTGCACTGATATATTCGTTGAAGGATAAGTGGGAATAACTTTAGACCAAACTGAAGTAGGTTGGTTCTGAGACAGCAAATGGAACATGATTTATTCACAGCACAGCATTAGCCCTGTTATTAACTAAGATTACACAGGTCATTTCTTCTTTGCTGGAGTGGCAGCAAAGAACTGACTGTAGGAACCAATTGCAAAGTTGCAATCTTAAAATATTTATTTCTGAAAAGTTCATTGCAACTGCTAGCTTTTACTTCACCTTATGTTTGAGGATAAGGGCATAAGAGTCATTGTGTTGTTGTTTTTTAAGCATTTACTTCCTTTTGCTTTGTCTTAGTTAATAGCATGAGCTTGAAACCACATTTTTATTGCTTAGCTCAGCTCGGTAGTCACTGAACTGGAGAAAGCTGCTATAAAATGCAGTGGAATTAAATGAATTTAAAAGTGAGACTTTTCTGTGAATTGTTTGTTGATGAGTTGTGTGAATGTATGTGTTGGGAAAACTTATTTTTTCAGAGCTTTCAGGGTTTTTCCTGTTCCCAGGTATAAACAGAGCACCTACTGAATGTCTCAGATGTTCCCCCCCAACTTTTTTTTTGCCAAATAGCTTCTGCACATAGTATATTCTTATCTCCTCCCCCTGGTGGGGAAAGAGTTTCACAAATAGATGTGCATTGTAAGTGTTGATTCATGCATTTATGTTGACAGTGGATGGACAAAAATGCCTATGCAATATTCCTGTTTATGGATCCACCTCACTTCCATTTTGCTGCCTTGTTTTGATATCTAAGTATATGCATATCTTGGGGAGAGTTTAAAGGCTACTTTCCTTTAAGAGAAATCTTGTTTTTTGATTATTAATTTTCTCCACATCTTGATAGCTCTCTTATTCCATTAGTGTATCCAGGTACAAATTCCACATACATACAGAGAGAAATTCACACAATCATCCTTCTTTCTACAAAGTGAAATGTATATAAGAAAAGCCCAGGAAAGATCATTCTTGTCACAATGATTTTTTACATACTGTCAGTCTTTGGGTTTAGAATAATTTACATACTTCAGCACAAGAGAAATATTTACATCCAAAAATCAAAATTGGCAGATTACGGTAGTACCTACCCTATAAAAAAAATCTTGAGAAGAAAATAAAGTTTTAATATATGAAGTCAAGCATATAATTGCACCAAAATATAGGGAAAGGGCTGTAATTTTAAATCTGGAGGAACAGGAAGAGTGCTGCAATATAAATAATTGGATACCTATTTCCTGACCTCTACTGAAATCTCCAAAGTAGAAGGAGATGAAAACACACAGAAATTCTTTACATAATAGGATTCTCTGTATATGTGTGTGTGTGTGTGTGTGTGTGTGTGTGTGTGTATACACATATACACATACACATACACATACACATACACACACACCAAACTTAAGCACAATTGAAGAATTCTGACCATACTGAACCGAAGTCAATACTGAATTGACAAAACTGACCATCTCTCTCTCTCCCCCCACACACACACACTCCCTTAAACCTCTTTTCTTTTTTTCTTTCTGCCGCAAAAGTAGATTCATTGCTTTTTCTAGAAGTCTGCATTAAACACCTGCAAAGGGATTTTCAAATAATGCTAAACCTCTTATGCAAGGCCAAAGGTTGCTGGCGTCCTACCTGTATCATATATTGAACTCATTTTTCAAAGACTGGTCCTTTGTGATCAGGTTATTAGCAACCTGGAGACAATCTAAGCCTTCGCAAAGGATAATATCGAAAAAAATGTGTCTGAGGAGCATCTTATCCTAAACACTGCATCCTTAATGACTACGGTATTATTATTGGCATAAGAGGAACTAGTCAGAAGGTGAAGGAATGGAATGGAAGAAGATATAATAGACTTTCTAGAATTGTGAAAAAAAGCACATTTTAATGCAATTATTGGACTAGGAGTAGGTTATTAATATTATTTGCTGATACATGCAGTCCTATGTCAAAGATCCATAGCTGTCCACAGGAAGGGAACAAGTGGTGAAATATTTTTTGCCATGTTGTGATGCAAGTAGGAAAAAGCATAATTTGTATTACAATACCAAGATGCACATTTTGTATTTAATCAACATTGTAGTTAGGAAAAGATTTATATATGATAAATCCCCAAAAGGCTGAAGGCAATATATACAAAAAGAAAAAAAAAACCAATAAAAACAACCTAATCCACACAGCATTGGAACAAAACAGATGCATGTGAAATAAAACTAAGAATCATGTTAATGAAATTACAGTTGTATTTGTTTATTTGGAAGGGCCTTCAAGCAGAATATAAATTTTACTAAAACAGGATATCAAGAATGCATTTCATGTAAACAACCTCCTACTGTTAATTAAGAGTTTGCATATCTTTCCTTCTGGTTCCATCACAACTCTAGAATAGGGATTAGTGTCAACCTATCATATTTGTCCACAATTTCAACTCCTGTGGAAATAGAACAACACTATTTTTCTCTTTGTTTTTTCTGTACATGTGAGATGATTTATTTGAAGAAGGAAGGAAGGAAGGAAGGAAGGAAGGAAGGAAGGAAGGAAGGAAGGAAGGAAGGAAGGAAGGAAGTCATTTTTAGATTGAAGATCATAGCATACATAGAATCAGAGGATCATAGGAACCTTCTTGGGGACAAAACTGGATTTTGGTTGTCTGTATGCAATACAGACTAAGGGATGCGGTGGCTCAGTGGGTTAGGACACTTAGCTTGTTGATCAGAAGGTCGGCAGTTTGGCGGGTCGAATCCTGAGTACCGCGTAACAGAGTGAGCTCCTGTTACTCACCCCAGCTTCTGCCAACCTAGCAGTTCGAAAGCACGTAAAAATGCAAGTAGAAAAATAGGGACCACTATGGTGGGAAGATAACAGCATTCCGTGCGCCTTTGGCATCTAGTCATGCTGGCCACATGACCACAGAGACGTCTTCGGACAAGCGCTGGCTCTTCGGCTATGAAATGGAGATGAGCACCGGCCCCTAGAGTCGGAAACGACTAGCACGTATGTGCGGGGAAAACTTTACATTTACCTTTATGCAATACAGGTTACAATGTGCCGACACTTTCCATTATAATCCTCAGTATTAACAGGGCATTTGCGTATGGTATGGTACTATTAGAGCTAGTAACTAGGTCTTTGTCTGGTTTAGCTTCTTAAACAAATGTTATGTGAAAGCCTAAGCTGACCAAAGCCCTGATGATTAATGGAAGTCAATATGTTTGGGTGCATCTGATGACAACCATTTCATATAGAAGACTGCAACTTGGAAGTTTAGAAGAGTAATTCATGAACAGCATGATCATAAATTAATGAATGAAAAGTATCTTTCATAACTGTGAAACTAAGAGAAAAGGAAAAAGTACAATAGATCTGAATGAAGGAATCTTTTTCTTGAGGGTTGAAGATAATGAAATGGGAAATGAAATATATCAGAATGGTTGCAATTTTTGAAGAATAGAATCAAATAAATGCCCTAAAATTTAGTTTTCAAGAAAGGAAAAAAAGAACATTCATAACACTCAACCTTGTAGATGGTGCAACTGGAGAAATATTAAAAGTCAGATGTCATTTAGTTATGGTGAGCTTGTGCAACTTGTTTATCTTATTTGAAGATTATCAAAACTATGTTCTCCCAGGATTTTAGCAAGAAAACATAAGACCTTGGACATGGCTCACAAAATATTTCCAGACTTCTATTGTTCTTAATATTTATTTTTAGTTCAGAGTGCTTGATCTCTAAAATGTAATCTATATAAAATTGATTTAGTATACAACATTGAATCATTAGCTTAGCAATGTATAACATTTATCTGACACTGACCGCTGTCAAAAATACAAAACAAAACAAAACAGAAGACATCCTAAACAGGACTGGATCTGGTTAAATATTTGGATGATGAACACAAACATATCCCAGGGCTGTAGGTCAAATTGGGAAACTGGAAATAAATTGGGAAAAACTCAGTAGCAATCACCTTCCATATTGTTGTTAGGATTATTTCATGGATGTATCTATGAGTTTTCAAAAGTCAAATTGGATGAAAGAATTTTTACCTTTTTTAAAAAAAAGTTCAGTATTTTGTTTTGTTTTTACCAGGGCCTTTTTAGATCTTTGAGCACAATTCCAGATCAGGAATGTGTGGGAAAATACTGAAAAAAACCCTGTACTTTATAAATTGTGGAATTTTTCTGCTTTGGATGAAAAATATTGATTCATCAGACCATTTAAAATATGACTTATTTGGATGAACCCTTTTCTACGTCAGATGGGACAATGTTTCTTTTTATTCGTGTATACTAAATGATGTGGTCATTTTAATAACCTGTGCTATATTTTGTGCATATTCAAAACTACCACTAGATGAAATGCAGACTTTTTTATTTCTTAATAATAATAAATATTACCCCCTTAATCATTTAATCTTTCCTAACTTTTTTTCTATAATAACACTGGAATTTCAAAGATGTGCCATTGCTTTGACATATCTAATAATTTTAATATAAAAAAAATGTCCATTGTCTTGACATACATATTTTTTGGCTTTCTTTTGCTTTGTTTTAATAACATGAAGGATTGTCATCAAATTGATTTGGGTGGATAATTCTGAAATACAGGTTGTGTGGTAGGTATATACTGTATAGTAAAAAGGTAAAGGTTCCCCCACACATGCACTACTATAAATTGAATTAATGATTTCAGGGTTTCTAAAACACAGGACCCACAGCACAACCAGGGGGGCGGTGTTGGTGGAGATCACAATTTTGGTGGGGCGTGTGCATGCACCATTTGTCTTAAGCCAGACATGTCAAACACGTGACATCACATTATGCCGCGCAACGTATTGGGATGATTTTGCCATTGTTGGCAATGGGGTGGGCGCAGCTTCTGCATGATGCATCTGGCCCGTGGGCTGGCAGTTTGACACCCCTGTCTTAAGCTAAGACCAGAGTCAGTTATTACAGGACACTTGCTGTTTTATATGTGGTCCCTGTGGAACCAGCTCCCCCATGAGCTTCGGATGGCCCAAGATCTCCAGTCCTTTCGCCACGGCCTCAAAACACTCCTTTTCCACCTGGCTGACCTGGACTGACAGGGATTTTAATTATGTTTTTAATTTTTTAACTCTGATTTTTAATTTATTTTAATTTTAATTTTAATTTATTGTACAGAGGCCTTTAATTTTAATTTTATCTTAACTTCTGTATTTATTGTATGTTATTGTTGTTAGCCGCCCTGAGTCCTTCGGGAGATAGGGCGGCATATAAGTCCCAATAATAAATAAATAAATAAATATGTGCAATGTTTATTTATGGCCTATCTAGCCCTCCACACGTCCAAGGTAAACACCTCAGATCTAGAGTTGCTTTATTTTGCCTCCTATATTGGGGCATGGAGGTAAAGGAAAAAAATATGTTGTTCCCAAAGAGATTGCTGTTACCAGAATATAAGTTGCAGGTAATGTTACTACTACTACTACTACTACTACTACTACTTCCTCCTCCTCCTCCTCTTCCTCTTCCTCCTCCTCCTCATTGCTGCAACAACAAAAAATGGTTAATTTGCTTTTTGCCCTTGGGTATGATGGGATACTGCACGTGGAAGGACAAGCCCTTATTATTATTTTTTTCCCCAAACCCTTAGCATATGCTTTTAAAAGAGAAAAGAAAGCTAAGCTTTTCAGATTTCAACCCCACCAAAGGTATAAGATTAATAATTATTCATCAAAAATGAATCCCACTGGGCTTTTGGGAAGTGTCCTTGATGTACTTTTGTAAAGACATGTTTGTATCATGCTTTCCACTACAAGGACACTCTTGTATTGCCACAGATATATCCCATCTCCCTGCAGTCAAAAGATTCTTTAATGGGCAGAATAATTACTATGCACTTTAATTCTAGTTAGGAGGACATCACACAGATTATTTTATCATTTAAGGGGTCACCACACTGCAAAATTTGACAATCTCTGCTTTCCTGGTATTAGTGTAGTAGGATACTACAAGATTACTAATAAGAGCACACAGAGAGAGGGGAAAATATGTCCTATCTGCTTTTAATTTGTTTTGCCATATGCACTCCAGTTGTCTATCTGTATCACTTGTTCTCAAGTAAAACTCTGAACAAATCTGACTGAATTGTCCCTGTCCCCATTCTGCTGGATGAAATGAACTTAGCAGGTAACAATAACCTGCTGATTTTGGCTGATCGTCAAGAAACTAAGCAATGTTGGAGTCAGTATTTAGATGAGAGATCACCAAAATATCTCAGGAGTTTGTCGCCCCCATCCTGTCAGAACCTATCCTTCCATTCCCCCCCCCACTGTCTCGTCTCAACTGTCACTAACTGTCATTTAGTCTCCCCCACCATCCAGTCTAACTGATGAAGTTTCCTGGATGGGAAATAAAGCATCTTCTTCTTCCTCAAATAATCAGTCCTGTTGCCTTTTTAAAACAAAACAAAACAAAACAAAACATCTTTTAGATAAATCCATCAGATATTCTGCAATCAATGGAAAGCCTCAATAGGTAATTAGGGAATTGAGACAGTCATATTTTGAGCTTTATAGTTATACATATATAATAGTAATTCTGTCTAAAGCCAGTTGGTGTAGTGGCTAGAAATCAGGCAACAATGAGTTCTAGTCATGCCTAAACCTCAAAGCAACCTGGGTGAACTTGGGCCAGTCACTCTACCTCTCAGACCTAGAAAGGAGACAATGTCAAACTATTTCCAAAAATCTTTTCTAAGAAAATTGCTGCAGGGATTTTTTTTCAGGCAATTATAAAGAGTAAACAAATTGACTCAAAGGCACCCCCGAACCCCGAGATATATACGGTACCTTTACGTTTGTATAAAGATATTTACATCTTCCCCTTCATGGATTACTGCTTTGTCGTGGCGAAGGGGCTTGTGTAATTCAATGAAGCTATGAGCTATGCCGTGCAGGGCTACCCAATATGGAAAGGTCATAGCAGAGAGTTTTGACAAAACGTGATCCACTGGAGAAGGAAATGGCAACCCACTCCAGTATCTTTGCCATGAAAGCCCTATGGACAGTACCAAAAGGCAAAATGATATGACACTGGAACATGAGACCCTCAGGTCGAAAGGCATCCAATATGCTACTGGGGAAGAGCAGAGGGCTAGTACTAGTAGCGCCAGAAAGAATGAAGTGACTGGGCCAAAGCCAAAAGGACGCTCAGCTGTGGATGTGTCTGGTGGTGAAAGGAAAGTCTGATGCTGTAAAGATTTTTTCTCCATAGGAACCTGGAATGTAAGATCCATGAATCAAGGAAAGGATGTAGTCAAACAAGAGATGACAAGACTGAACATTGACATCTTAGGTATCAGCAAACTAAAATGGACAGGAATGGGTGAATTTAATTCAGATGACCATCAGGTACAGTATACTACTGCAGGCAAGAATCCCTCAGAAGAAATGGAGTAGCCTTCATAGTCAATAAAAGAATAGGAAAAGCAATACTGCGATACAATCCTCAAAATGACAGAATGATCTCAGTTTGAACCCAAGGCAAACCATTCAATATCACAGTAGTCCAAGTCTATGCCCCAACCACTGGTGCTGAAGAGGATGAAATTGACTGGTTCTATGAAGCCCTACAGCACCTTATAGAACTAACACCAAAAAATGATGTCCTTATCATCATGGTGGATTGGAATGCTAAAGTAGGAAGCCAAAAGATAACTGGAATAACAGGCAAGTTTGGCATTGGAGTACAAAATGAAGCAGGGCACAGGCTGATAGAATTTTGACAAGAAAATACGATGGTCATAGCAAACACACTTTTCCAACAACCCAAGAGACGGCTCTACACATGGACATCACCAGACAGTCAACACAGAAATCAGATTGACTATATGCTCTGCACCCAAAGATGGAGAAGCTCTATACAGTCAGTAAAAACAAGACCAGGAGCTGACTGTGGCTCAGACCATGAGCTTCTTGTTGCAAAGTTTAGGCTTAAACTGAATAAAGTAGGGAAAAGCACTAGGCCACTCAGGTATGAATTAAATCATATCCCTGTTGAATATACAGTAGAGGTGACAAATAGATTTAAAGAATTAGATCTGATAGACAGAGTGCCTGACGAACTATGGACAGAGGTTTGCAACATTGTACAACAGGTAGCAACCAAAACCATCCCAAAGAAAAAGAAATGCAAGAAAGCAAAATGGCTGTCTGAGGAAGCTTTGCAAATAGCTGAGGAAAGGAGGGAAGCGAAAGGCAAGGGAGAAAAAGAAAGATATGCCCAATTAAATGCAGAATTCCAGATAATAGCTTGAAGAGATAAGAATGCCTTCTTAAATGAACAGTGCAAAGAAATAGAAAAAAAAACAATAGAATAGGGAGGACCAGAGATCTTTTCAAGAAAATTGGAGAGATGAAGGGAACGTTTAATGCAAAAATGGGCATGATAAAGGACCAAAATGGCAGGGACCTAACAGAGGCAGAAGAGATTAAGAAGAGGTGGCAAAATTACACAGAAGAACTATACAAGAATGAGCTTAACGTCCCTGATAATCACAATGAGGTGGTCACTGACCTCGAGCCAGACATCCTAGAATGTGAAGTGAAGTGGGCCTTAGAAAAGCTGAGCAACAACAAAGCTAGTGGAGGTGACAGTATTCCAGCTAAGCTATTCAAAATCTTAAAAGACGATGCAGCAAAAGTGCTACACTCAATTTGCCAGCAAATTTGGAAAACTCAACAGTGGCCACAGGATTGGAAAAGATCAGTTTACATTCCAATTCCAAAGAAAGGCAGTGCTAAAGAATGTTCAACCTATCGCACCATTGAATTCATTTCACATGCTAGTAAAGTTATGCTTAAAATCCTACAAGCTAGACTTCAGCAGTATGTGGATCGAGAACTACCAGAAGTACAGGCAGGATTTCGAAGAGGCAGAGGAACTAGAGATCAAATTGCCAAAATACGCTGGATCATGGAGAAAGGTAGGGAGTTCCAGAAAAACATCTACTTCTGCTTCATTGACTATGCTAAAGCCTTTGATTGTGTGGATTATAACAAACTGTGGCAAGTTCTTAAAGAGATGGGTGTACCAGACCATCTTATTTGTCTCTTGAGAAACCTATATGCGGGCCAAGAAGCAACAGTGAGAACTGGACACGGAAACACTGATTGGTTCAAAATTGGGAAAGAAGTCTGGCAAGGCTGTATACTGTCGCCCTGCCTGTTTAACTTATATGCAGAGCACATCATGAGAAAGGCAGGGCTAGATGAATCAAAAGTTGGAATTAAGATTTCCAGAAGAAATATCAACAACCTAAGATATGCAGATGAAACCACTCTAATGGCAGACAGTGAAGAGCCTCTTGTTGCGAGTGAAGAAGGAGAGTGCAAAACCTGGGTTGAAACTAAACATTAAGAAAACCAAGATCATGGCATCCGGCCCTCTCAATTCCTGGCAAATAGATGGGTAAGAAATGGAGGTAGTGACAGATTTTATTTTCCTGGGCTCCAAGATCACTGCAGATGGGGATGGCAGACAAGAAATTAAAAGAGGCTTGCTCCTGGGGAGGAAAGCCATGGCAAATCTAGACAACACACTAAAAAGCAGAGACATCACCCTGTCAACAAAAGTGCATAGTCAAGGCTATGGTCTTCCCAGTTGCAATGTATGGCAGTGAAAGTTTGACCATAAAAAAGGCTGAGCGCCAAAGAATTGAGGCCTTTGAACTATGGTGCTGGAGAAGACTCTGGCGAGTCCCTTCGACTGCAAACCGATCAATCCTGTCAGTCCTAGAGGAGATCAACCCTGACTGCTCTTTAGAAGGCCAGATCCTGAAGCTAAAACTCAAATACTTTGGCCACCTAATGAGAAGGAAGGACTCACTGGAGAAGAGCCTAATGCTGGGAAAGATGGAGGGCAATAGAAGAAGGGGATGAGCGAGAATGAGGTGGCTGGATGGAGTCACTGAAGCAGTAGGCGTGAACTTAAATGGACTCCAGAAGATGGTAGAGGACAGGAAGGCCTGGAGGAACGTTGTCCATAGGGTTGTGAAGGGTCGGATACGACTTCGCAACTAGCACCAAAATTTACATCTGTATCTTTTTTTTTATGAAAGAAGTTTCATCCTAACACTACAAAGCATGCCCTTTCATAAGCTAAATCTACTGATGGATAGTCTGATGCGTTAATTATAGTTAATAGGGCACGTTAATTTCCTTAATAAGTGTTTAACCAATAGAAGAAATATTATTTTGACTTTTCAGTCAATGTAGGGCAGAGACAAGGTGCTGTAGGTTAACTAAACTATCACTGCAATAATTTGTAATTGATATTAGAGATGGACAGGGATGCTATATTTGATGTTCCAGGATCACAAAGAGTCAGCACTGCAGGTGATTTTGTGGTTTTTTTTAGAGGATTAAAATATCCAAAATAGTCCCTTTTTAATATGAAATATTGGGAGGGCATACCTTTCTTCCTAAACAAATTAATCCATACATTAAAAGCTTTTGGCAGCTCAAATTTCAGATTTTTAATAAGAATTATGTTTGTTTCTGTATGTACATTTTCAGTAAATAAAATAATTAAATTACTGGAATGGAAGCCTGAGTCTTACTTCTCACAGAGCCTGTGAAGACTTAAATTTCTTAATGTATTTTTTAGAAAAGATAAATTAAGTGATCATGTATTAAAATTTATAAAATGCCATTAATGTTAGCTATTTTGACAGAATAACTTTATAGTATGGTTTATGGCTTATGATAGTATGGTATAACTTGATGACTTTTCTCTATATGATATGCTTAATTGAATTCTTGCTTTCTAGGTGCCTATGATAGTAATCAAAAGACTACTAACCAGTCTAAAGATAGAGCAGAAAATCAAAACTTTGATTTTTGATTTTCTGCTCTATCTTTAGACTGGTTAGTAACTTTGTTACCAATAAAGGAGAATATTTGTAGCTCTGGGTTGAAATGAGGAGTCCTTGTTTCTCTCTGAGCTTCATTGTTTTCTTGCAGATATTAGATTACCCAAATTAGGTAATATCATCAAGGGTAGCACTGATGATGTTACTTAGTTTGGGTAACAAAATATCTGCAAGAAAAAAAAAAAACAAGCTTAGAGAGAATCAAGGACACCTCAATATTTTTGCTTATATTTCCACCAAGTCCATGAGTTCATATTCTGGGGATTAAACTTTCAGATGTCATAATTGTCAAAACAACCATTATTTTGTACCATCTATAACCACAAAGGTAACATAACATGAGAACTACAATTGCTTTATAATGTAAGGGCCAAACTATGTGTTCTTTTAAAGATATAGGTTGCTGTTGTCATGGTTGTTGTCTTGTCCCGTGTATTCTCAGAGCAAATCGGGTTCCTTATATTTGAATTTGCTTTCTAATTTTCAGAAAATGTGATTTCAATAGGTTCACAATAAAATGAGAAACCAATTAGTTTCTTCATTTCCCTCTGCTAGTTCTTGATAATATTACATGAAATAATTTTCATTTAAAGCTATAACAAGATCTTATTTCTGAATTTAAGTTCAAGAAAACAAAGATGAAGAATTATTTAAAAAAACAGATTTGGCAATAATTGTTGTAAACAATGAAGAAAATGGCAAGTAGTTACTCTCTCATCTTTCACTACTTATGTTCCATTCATGAAATGTAATGCTATATTTTATAGTTTTAAAGAGTTTTATAAAGGTTATTTTCCATATCCAAGGGGTCACTGAACAGGTTTGATGGATGACATATGAAACAGACCCTGACAATCTGATTCAAAAAGAACAATATTTTTTTTTGCATAATTCATTTTCAGGCTACATCTTCCTTTCTTAAAATATTTACTATGGTTCCTAGATAGATGACAGACAGATCATTAGACATACCTGATATTTTACTATAATTACTATTATTTTTAATTTATTGTTGATGTTATGGCTGGTAGCACAGTCAATCAAATCTTTAGACAGGAATTGGCATTTTTATCCTCCTATCAAGACCTTCCCAAGGACCCAGAATAAGCAAATATTGTTGTTTAATGGTGGTAAAGGTATCATTGCAAGATATAAGCAGTTGTAAGTAAAGCTGCTTTTTGTAATTTGAGTGATGATGATTTAATCATCGCTGATGCTGTTCAAATTCAATGTTTCAATTCATGTTTTGGGATTACACCCAAAGACCCTATTATTATTTTGTTTTTGTTTTTGTACACACAAAAATATGAAATCACAGCTCCCAGTTATTATTATTGTATGGAAAATATGTATTTGAAATCTGAAATGTTTGCAAAGTTGAAATGCGGTCCAACTTTTTAAAAACTTCTTCTTCATATGACCCACTGACAGACAGTTAAACTAGGTAGAATACTAAATCACCTTTCTGCACAGATGTTGCTTCACAGCAGGTAAAATATTATATATAACGACCCATCTGGAAGCCCATTCTATACATTTGTCCTCTTTTTCTTATTTCCATCCAATGGGCTATTTATGAAAAATCTTTCTACCAATGTAATTTGCTACCAGATCAAATTCAGAATTGTGGTTCTTTCTACAGAATTTCTAGACGCTTTAGCAAAAACACAAATCAAAGAAGGTTTTCATCTTTTGAGCACAGAAAAGATATGCAAATCACAATGCATATCTTATTATATGCAATGTAGATGGCTACTATTGTCTATCAGTTGCAGTTCAGGACACATCTCTAAACTTCTTCATATTTGGGGTGGTTGTAAGAATGGAACAAGGAAAATTACTGGAGGAGGAATAAAAGCACACATTATTCCTAAAGACTATAATTCTTCAATGTGTAACCCAGAACCTGATTGTTGTTTTTGTATAAAACATATGTGAATGCATATTCTCTATTAAAATAAAAATAAAAAAATCATTCTCTGCATAAGTAAAACATTTTTTAAGATGTTTGATATTTCTGTTGGTTCACCTTCTCTTCATTTTAATTAGATATTAGCTGCACCTTTATCATAAAGCTATTTGGTAATGCCTGGTGACAGATTATCTTTGCTTCAGGGTTATATATTGAAATGAGTGACTTATTAGAAAAGAGATGTAGATGTTAGAAGTGGGAAAGAAATTACTACATTAAATTTACTTTCTTGTCAGTGTGCTGGTTAGCTCCAGGGAGGTAAAAATAACAAGCTTTATAGTATTATATTTGAGTCTGCAAAATAATGCCAAAGGGAATTAATTAGACTAGCATCATTGAGGTCCATGTGTGGCCCTGTTAGATAACACATGAGCAATTTTGAAAGCCCATCAGATAAATCTTAATAAAATTCAGTCTCTTTTCCTTCTCCTCTGTTTCTCTCTTTTCCTCTCTCTCTTGTTTGGAATGTGGAACATTGTTTTTTATGTACTTTAGAATTAATACACAGCAAATTAATTATTTCTATTAGCAGCAACTGCCTAAGGATTTCAAAATTGGAAAGATTAAAACAACAGCAACAACATTAGTTCTTTCTGCAAGTGTGATTTTCCATTTCCTTTTAACAAAACATGTTAACCAAGCAGAATACGCACAAATGAACAAAAAGCACAATGCATATTCAGCATTCATCACATTCCTTTCTCAGAAAACAGGGCCAGCTTAAACTGTGGAGAATCAGGGGAGTCTCTACTCAGAGTAGAGTGCAATGTGCTCCTAAATGTGTGTTCTTAAATTTCCAGATTAATTCCATCTTTAAATGGAGAAGTCCATGGAGCTACAGACCACTTAGATTAACTTCAATACCTAAGAAAAATTTAGAATAGATTATAAAGTGAGGTATCGGTGGTGGTGGTGATGGTGACGATAATGATGAACCATCATTCTTTTCGAACCCTAGTTATCACATACTGTAGATAGATTTTCTTCATACAATCACTCTGTAAAATACCTTTAAAACAATGCAGTGATTACTAACGTTGCCATAGATTAATAAAGAACAACTCTTGTCAAAGAAACCTCATGTTTTATTTCAAGTAACTTCTACAATAAATGGATGGGCATGCTATGGACATATGTTTGAGCAAAGCATTTAACAAACAATCATATGTCATTTTGATTAGCAAGGCAGTAAAATGTGGGCAAAATTTCAGTAGGTGGCAAAGTGGAACTTAAATCACAAGAAAGAGTAGTTCAACCATATTTTATATTGGTTAGTCAAGTTGAAGCTCAAGAAGTGCAATCATTTCTAGGATCTCCACTTAAAGAAAAAAATAGAGAAACTAGAACAAGTGCAAAGAAAAGCAAAGAAGTTCAGGATTAGAAATTGACTCTTTGAAGAAAAGACTAAGGGGATGAACTAGTGTAGGAATATAGTTATGATAGCACCTGAAGATATATCACAAAAAGAACTGTTTTCTGTTTACCTAGAATAAGAAAAGAATGGTCTTAAATTTCAAGAAGGCAGGTTCTAGCTGAATAATAATAATAATAATAATAATAATAATAATAATAATAATAATAATAATAATAATAATAATAATAATAATAATAATAAATAGGTAAGAGCAGTTCAGCACTGGAAAAAATGACTACAAGGAGTAGTGGGGTCCTCTTTACTAGATAGAGAGGTTGTTGAAGCAGAAGTTGGACAACCGTGTGTTGGGGATGCTTCAAGCTTCTTGTAATGAGTGAGGATTTGACATTTTAAATTATCCCTCCCAGCACAGATTCTATCATTCTTGGTTTTGTATAATCATGGTCATTTATTTTAGATGTTTGTTTTCAAAGGCTATTAGCACTAAAATTAATTAAAAATAATTGTATTGTAAATTTATTAAAATAATAACATAGAGTTAATTAGAGAGATAATGCAAATGATAATGAAAAAGTCAAAGGGAAAAGTAAAACAGTTGTAATTCTTTGGGACTAGACTACAGACTTCTTATTTCATGTCTAAAATCTACTCCATTGTGTGAATCTTGTTGCAATATGATAGGCATTTAATGAGTGGGAAAATATGTGAATAGAGGCCTTTTATAATAACTTTCCTAGGTTAAATAGTAAAACAAATATAATCCAAAATGAAGCATTCTTTTGCCTGAATATTTTCTTCTGCTCAGTTACAATCATTTTCTTATGGATAACAATTTATAATATCTCACATTCTGATTCTATTTTTATCATGTCAAATGAAAAAAAAAAAAAAAACTAATATTATGTTTTCCCTTTTCTTTGGTAAATAACATTCATTAGAGTTTCTAGATGCTGGCAAAGCATGCAATTAATACAAAATTTGTTGATACTTTGACATATCCAAATGCAAAATTGTACATACAGTATAGTGATGAGCTGCTGATACTTTTTTGGAAGTTTCTGTGAGATCTTCCTCCTATACATTGAGAAATTGATAGAGGACAAAGGCACAGCTGGAAAAAAAGTCAGTGCTGCTGCTTTAAGACCTATATAAATGTTAATAAATGATTTCTTTAAAGCATCAACATTTTTTTTCAGGCTCATTTAGAAATTTGAAAAAAGTCAGACTGATTCAATGAATAGCAAAGAGGTCTGCTCATGCAAAATATTCAAAACCTTTCTGAATATTTTTTGAAATATTTTTTTAATAATTTACATTATCACTACTATCTATCTATATCTATCAAAAAGATATAGAACTTTTCAGAGCTATTGAAACAACCTGTGGTAATTTGTATGGTGGTCTGAAAAAGACTGATCTTTAGTTATTTCAGCTTTAACCTTTTTATGTATCAAATAAAAATGGATAGTAGAACACCAGCTGATCCCTCCTATTCTGTACCACAAAGGAAACAATTTGATGGATGGAAATAATGTAATGAATATACAAGATGTTACAATCAATTGATGCAATACTACAGTAAGAGAAAAACTAATACCTTTCAGAAGGATATGCAAACCACATTACAATGTATTCAAGGAAGCAATTACATCACTTAAAGAAGATACGAAGAGAAACCATGAAGAAACAAAAGATAACTTTGACAAAGTGAAGGAAGAAATTCACGATTTGAAATCCCAAATGGAAAACTTCCAACAAAAGATCAAAAAGAATGAGTAAAGGATCCAGACAATTGAAGACAAATAAGCAGAAACCAATCAAAAGATGGAAGAAATAAAGATGAAAACCAAAGTCTGATGCAGACAAATAGAAAACTAGAGAATACAGTAGCAGTTCTAGAAATGGAAAAGGTATCCTATTTCTTAAGATTACAGAATATAATGGAAGACAAGGAGGAGGACATTGCTGACCTGATGATAGAATTGCTGGCTGGTGTGCTGGAAGTGGGGAAGCAGGAAATGGAAGGAGAAATAGATCAAATATTTAGAGTTAAGCTACACAAGAAGAAACAAAGTCCCCAGAGAGATCCATGTCAGATTTGTGAAAAGATCAATAAGAGATGAAATATTAAGAAGAGTGAGAGATGATCCATTGCAACATAATGGAAAAGAAATTGTGGTGCTGGAGCAGATATCTAGGAGGATAAGGAATTCATGAAGAGAATATTAATTTTTGATCAAAAAACTAATTAAGAAAGTAGTTACCTTTAGATTGCTGATGCCGGAAGGGATACTAATCATTTGGGATACAAAAAGATACAGATTGGATTCTACAATTTTATGACAGATACAGAGCTTTTGTCGAAGAAGGAAACTCAGAACTTCAACCAGAAGGAGAATTTAAAAAACAGGAAGAGGCAGCATTAGAAGGAGCAGCCAAACAAAGAGAAGTGGAAGAAATAGAAACCATAAACCAAGAAGAAGGGGCTAAAGGGAAAGAACAGAGACAAACTAGAACAACTAGGAGAATAAATCCTAAATATAATTAAAGAAGATGGAAAAAGGACAATGGGATACTCTCAATGAATATAAATGGACTAAATTCTCCTATGGATATAGTTTGCCTACAAGAAACACATATTAAAAGAAAATATTATAAATTTCTGGAGTGCCCGAAAATAGGGAAACTTTATTTCTCATTAGCACAACAAAAGAAAAGAGGAGTAGCTTTATATATCAAAGAAACAATGTATCTTAAACAAATCTACTTGGATGAAGAAGGAAGAATACTAATAGTAGAAATAACAATAAATCAAAAACAGACATTGATGGTAGCAATTTACACACCGAATAACAAACAAGAAGAATTCTGTCAAAGTTTACACAAGAAAATAGTGGAAATGGAGTACCAAAATATTTGTTTACTAGGAATTTAAATGCAATTGTAGATGGAAAGTTAGATTATAAGAGTAGTAAAATAGGGGGGAAAAGAAATCCAAAATGGATTTTTATCAAAGAGACAAATAAACAAGAATTTAAGAATTTATTGGAATATTATAAAATACACCCAGGGAAACAAATGGCCTTAATTTTTTTAGATTCACAGAAAGCCTTTGACAATGTCAATTGGCAATTTATGGTTCAACAACTAAACCAAATGGATTTTGGAGAAAATGTTATGAATATAATTCAAACAATTTATTATAGACGAATGGCTAAAATAATTGTGAATTGAGATTTCACAGAGAGTTTCAATATTAAAAAAGGCACAAGACAAGGATGTCCATTATTCCCACTATTATTTATCTTAACTCTGGAATTGTTGAACAGGAATGTTAGGCAGGATCCAGAAATCAAAGTAATGGAGATAAAAGATGAAAAGTACAAACTACAAGCATTCATAGATGACCTGGTATTTATACTGGAGGATCTGTTAGAGACAAGTCCTAAATTATTAGCAAAGATTGAAGAATTTGGAGAAGTAGCAGGACTGAAAATCAATAGAGAAAAGACTAAAGTTATAGCTAAAAACCTCACAGATAAACAAAAAAACCAACTATCAGTAAAAACAGACCTTCAAGTAGTTAAGAAAGTTGAATAATTGGGGATATATTTAACAGCAAGACGTGTAACAATAGAAGAAGGCAATTATGTAAAATTATTAAAACAAATAAAACTAGACTTGGAAAAATGGAAACATCTACAACTATCAATCCTGGGAAGAATAGCAAGGTGAAAATGAAACTACTCTTTTTATTTCAAATAATACCGATAAAAATTGATTTTTTTATGAATTAAATACATCAATATTGAAATTTATCTGGCAAGAGAAAAAAGCTAGAATCAGAAGCAAAACAAAATGAAGGCTTTGGCCTACCAGGCTGGGTCTTGTTCTATCAAGCAGCCACACTAACATGTTTAAAAGAATGCATAACTCTTAGAAATAAAAGACTATTGGGCTTCTGGTCTGTGTGCACGGTGCCAGCGGACATGTGGGAAGAAGCCTCTCCCGCCTTCAGATCTATCTTCCTTGGAGGACCCTGAAAAGGGTCAAAAGTCACCCTGGAGGGGCAACCACTGTGAGGAGGCCCTCCTTGTGATCGTGGAAGGGTGGCAGCCCTCTGTTTGATCCAGAGCAGCTCCTCTGGCCTGAAGAAGCCACTCCCTGCTGAAAGCCAAAATCACCATCAAGCACAATGAAGCAATCTGGAGGATTTGGGTGAGACCTTACCTTTCTTACTTGCCTAATTATTTCCCTGTGGTACTCTTCTGAAAATCTTCTCCCCCTCTCTTGAAAGATCGGCGACTGCTTACTTGGGGAAGTAAAACCTTAAAGCCTCAAAAGAAACCAAATGTGTCTAGCAATTATTGGAAATGCAAACAAAATCCAGACACATATTATCATCTTTTGTGGACATGCCCTAAAGCAAAGAACTATTGGTCAAAAATACATAGGTGGCTGGAAAAGATGATAGGAGCACATGTAGACTATAAACCAGAATTATTTATTTTAGGCATAATTTATGATAAGAAATGTGTATAGTTAATATTACATATATTAACAACAGCGAGAATTATATTTGCTCAATACTGGAAAAACAAAGAAATACCATCTGAAGAAGACATAATTAAGAAAATTTTGGACTGTGCTCACATTGAAAATGAAGGGGAAGCAAGATTCTGAATACTTTCAAACATGGGATTTTTTTAATAAATGGTTAGAAAAATGGAATAAAGGGTAGGAATGGAAATTATATTGCTATTAATGTTAAACATATAAACCCAGACAACATGTTGCTTATTAAATACTAAAGATTGTTACTGTAAAAAATAATAATAAAATATACATAAAAAAGAATATACAAGATGTTACAGAAGGAAAGAAAGGAGTGGATTGGTGGTGCACAAAATGGCTTCACAAATTTGCTTGCAAAGGCAGTGTGATTGTAACAATTATATCTGATCCGAACTAAGAAGACCACGAAATAATTATGTGCTTATTTAAAACTCTGTTATAAGGACATATTCAAACTTCATGATATTACACAATACTGACCTCAGTACATAAGGCTTGCAAATGGCAGGTCTTCTTTCCATCTGAACCTCTCCTCCAGTGAAATCACAAGGAATTCAAGAGCTTTTACTTTAAAATTGCAAATGTGGCTTGCTGGGTCAAGGGTAGTGTTAACTAGCATTAATCACTCTAAACTAGGCTGGAAAACTCCAGATGACCAGCAAAGAGAAACAAGGTTCTAAGGATCTACTGGTTTTCCACATTTTTGTAGCCTAGATTTGGAGCATTATTCCAAATTCCACTGAGACAAAATTATGATTCCTTATTGTGATATGCTGTTGTTGTAATAATCAACATTATGGCTTTATTTTGCCTTCAGGAGAAAATACTTTATTGTATAAAACTGCAAACCTCTCAGGATTAGTCTAAAATGCATATCAACAACATCTAAATGTAAATTTCTTCTCTGGCTTGCATATGTAACATTTATAAATACAATACTATTAACATAATATAGTCACAAATATTTAATTATTTCATTAGGTATCAATAAATTGAGCTAGATTATATATAAAATACATGTTGAAGTAATGTAACAGAATTTTACAGTTACAACCACTGAACAATTATTTTGAGTTAAGAGTTTGAAAATCAAATTAGGTTATACACAAACACTCATTGATACAATAAACCTAATATTATAGTTGCAAACATTAGATTATATGAGCTATAAGGGCATATATTTATTTTTCCTCTCCAGCATCATAGATTTTTAAAATTATTTTTACTAGGTTCTTGCCCATTTTTTATTAATTCATCCTAATATAATATTCTAAGATCAAGCATAACAATAGTAGTTCTTAAAGGCAGGGGTATCTGAAATAATGTTACAGTCTTCAAAATGGAGGGTGAAAAGGAGTGATAGCCACCCCCTTTAAAGGTCTGTTTGATTTATTGCATGTACGTAAAAAGGAGTGGGCTTTGTGTATCCAAATAATACTTAACATTTTGAAGCCAGTGATTGTGATTGCAGACACCCATGCTTAAAATGAAACAAAAAAAGCTAAGAACAAATTAATTTGTTTGCTCTTTTGTTTCATCACCCAATAAAGATCTGGCTCTTTTAAAAAAAAATAGTACAAAATATATCCAAGAAACTACTATTTGGAAATAGCAACACTAGCTATATTTCTTACCCATGCAACAAACTGGTTGATTAATACTTTCGGGAAAATGGTAACAAATGATAAAGTACATCATTGAATATTTAAAGCTAATAAAGTTGGTGTTGGTAATTATATAATGAATTGTCAGTTCAGATGCCAACTGTTGTTTTTAAAAAGACAAGTATTTGTCATGGCAATTTGCAGAAACTCCAAGTCTAGTTCACCCCCTTCCCCAACTCCCAAAAAATGCTTAGATATTTCAAGCTGTAATGACTTCATTCATTCCCACATTGAGCAGTTTACTCCTTTTCCATCATTGTGAATGAAATTGGTCATTAGTACGCTGTTGGCAGTGGGCTTTTTGAAATATAGTCATTTATTCCACTGCACTTCCTAATAGTGTTTTTGATAGGCTAGGCAAAATGATAAATAAATGGCTATTTCTAATAAGAGAATCCTACTTGGGATCATTAGATGCAGAAATACAAACAATATATTAATAAAGCACTGTACTATGGATTGATTACAAGTGAATTGCAATCTTTTTATTATTATTACTAACAATAGAATCAACTTAGCACTAACATCTCTTGAAACAAAATGTTAGCAGACTCTCTAAATTAGCTGGCTGTATCCATTAAACAAAGAACTTAGCAAATTTACCGGCTTCACAATAAAACCTGAATGAACAATTCAACCTGGAACACTCATTGTAAAGTTAACACAAAAAAGAACAAACTTCCTAGACTCCAACTAGCTGCTAGGCAATCAGAGCTCTAATTAGATTTGCATCTAAGGTGACCTTGCCTTTGTGTTTTTAATGATCTCCTAGTTTGCTCCCTGCCATCACTTTTCCAGCCAATTTTCTAGCTAAATTTGAAGCATGCAGTTCAATTTTGTAGATGAATGATTTCATCCTAATAATATGAATTTAAATAAAACTTTAAATTGAATATCCACATTAATCTAAATTTGTGTCCATTCCATAAAATAGAATATCCATACATGTATCTCTCTCTCTCTCTCTCTCTGTGTGTGTGTGTGTGTGTGTGTGTGTGTTTTAAAAACAACTTCTCTTTAAATATTATTTGGGGGCATTTTTCCATTTGAGAACTGGACAATCTCTAGTGCCTAATTAAGTTGAAATCAGCAAATTTAAGAGTTGTAGATTAAATTAGTTGATAACAGAATCCACAAAAGTTGAGTATCTCAAGCACTCGTTCTATCAAAATCACCATGTAATCGACATTCAGGAGGGACCCCAGCCTATTAGAAAGGCTTTACAGTAACAAATGTATATGGGGGTTGTATTCAAATTTCTTTCATGAACATCCATAACATTTCTCTTAACTTCTCAGATTTTTTTTTATTTCATCTTTAGCTTGAAACATGACCCCCATTTTGGGCAGAAACCATGAATAAATCAGTTGAATGCAATGTAATGTTACCCAATAAACTTTCTTTTATATTCTTTCCTTCGCACATTCCTGAGTTATCCATTGGGCACTTTAAAATAGTTTCTTTTCTTTTCTTGTCAGGTTTTGTGTAAACTTTAATCTTCTCTGCAACTAAGCAAACTAACTGAGTAAACTAACTGAACGAAAAACAAAATCAAGACAAAGCAATTAATGAATTGATTTGTTTTGCAGTTATGCAAACACACTTCTTATAAAGCATAGAAAAACACTTCTGTTTCTCGGAAGTCAATACAAAGCAAGGGAAACTGCCAAGTAAAAATCAGCAAGTCTCCATGGCTCCAGGCTAGACCAGTAAAAATCACAAGGGAATTTTAACATTACTGGAAGAAAAGAAAAGAAGGCTACAATTTTGTCTCCTTCAGGAGTAAAAAGAAAATTTTGTATCAGCTTAGCTTAAGGAACTAATTCGATACCCAAAAATTGTGACTAGGATTTTATGAATAAGAATCTCTCTCCAATCTTGCCCTTGTAAGATCATTTTCTGGTCCTGTGGCTATGCACATGTACTGTATATGCATATGTTTAACATAAATTTGTCATATTTTCATTTTTCTTGTCATATAGACCTATTTGCTTACAAATTAAACAACTTTCATAGATTTTTAACACTTATTTCCAGGATCCTGTTTAAATACACCTATTGTCTATGTTCATTTTCTTAATATGAATTTCCATGATTTAAATTTATATTGCATTATCCACTTCTGATAAAAGGCCAGCCCTATGTACAGATACCGCATATGTAATTTTAAAACATGGTCTTTTTCCCACAGGCATTTTTTTCAAATTCCTTGTTGTGCATTTTTTTCTCTTTCAGAGAAAGATGGATGCTACAGGATTCTGTTCAGTATGGCCATCTTTGCTTCAGCAGTTCACACAAATCTGCTCCCACAGAAATACTTAGCAGATTTATTTTTTATCCCTGTAACCAACTCAGTTAAATGGAGGCATTTATGTGATTCATGGAAGCACAATAAACAGAGAGCCCATGATCTGCTGCCCCAGGGATGAATAATGTCTCACCCAAAAGCTTTCTGGGTTATACCAAAACCCCTCCAAATGTTTCTACTGAATTATGCATTTTTCACTCTTACAAAAGGTGGAAACTATTTAATGTAAGAGTAGCTATCATATTCACTGTATCTTGTTTGAATTAACATCTGATTTAAATTGAATTAGGGTATTTTCCCAACATGCCACTTCAAGAGCAAATGTATTTGTTTGTTTATTTATTTATTTGATCCCAGCTTTATTATTTTTTATAAATAACTCAAGGCAGAGAATACCTAATACTCTTTCTTTCTGCTATTTTTCCCATCCCAAGAAACCTCCCAGATGAATTGGGCTGAGAGAGAGAGAGAAAGAGAGAGAGAGAGAGAGAGAGAGAGAGAGAGAGAGAGAGAGAGAGAGAGAGAGAGAGAGACTGGTCCAAAGTCACCCGGATGTCTTTTAGTTTGGGGGGATCAGCAGGTAAAGGGGAGGGCAGAGAAAAGAGGCATGGCAATATGGAGTTACTCTGGGGCAGGAAGCAGCATAGGCTAGATTAGTGAAGCCCTTACCTGCCAGTTCACATGGGAATGCAGTCAGTCTGGCAAGATTCTTATAAATAGGTTATCAACAATAAAGGAACTGCTTTGGCTTATTCATGAAGTTGCTTTGCTTACACCTGATGCCCAGTTTCTAGCCTGGTGCCTTAACAAGTAGATCCAAACTGAATTTCTGCTTCCTCAGACCACCCCAGTAAGAGTACATTTCTTACTCTTTTCAATGAATATTAGGACACAATTGTTTTGGAAAAGAAGGGAGATGTTGTATTTATATAAATAATTGTGGAAAGGCCAGGGTTTAGAATTAGGGAGCAACCAAGTAAGTTTAGCAGTATTTGGGTCATATAGTTGGTGTAACAGAGAAGATGCCTTGTATTAGAGCAGGGGTCCCCAATCCCCAGTCCGTGGACCAGTACCAGGCTGCAGCATGCCAGCAACCGGTCTGCACAAACAAGCAAAGCCCCATTCATGGGATGCAGGCAGCACACAAAACCATGCACCCTCTGGTCCACAGAAAAAAAAACACAACATTCTCCATGGAACCAGTCCCTGGTGCCCAAAACGTTGGTGCCCAAAAGGTTGTATTAGAGAACCAGTTTTGTGTAGTAGTTATAGTACCAGCCTTGAAAATCTTATGTGAGTTTATGTCCTGCTTCAGATATGAAAACTGACTGGGTGATCTTGAACAAGTTACTCTTTCTCAGCCCAATCAACATCACTGTGTTGCTGTGGGGAAAATAAGGGGAGAAAAGCGTATTAAGTATGTTCACCACCTTGAGTTACTTAACAAAGGTAGGATAAAAATCTAGTTAACAAATCAATAAATTTAAAAATGATTTCTGAGTTACTACCTGCTCATACAAAATCAGGACTGAAACCTAAGTCTGCAATCTCTCTTTATTGTAGACTTATCTATTGTGGGTGCATATGGCTGTTTTCAAATATAGTACATGATACGTAGATTCATGCTCTAAGCTTTAACACAGAAAAATCAGAAAAAGAGAACTTCTCTGCTATTGTCACTATTATGGTTGCAGATAGATCTACTGTATCACACATCAGAATATATTCTAATTAAGACCAAAGTGGTTTAATCATCAATCCTTTTTTCCTGGGTAATTCTGGAAGGTATGCATTGTGTAGATCACAAAATATTATGTAGGAAGTCACGACAATAAGAAGAATAAAAATATTTTTGCTTCCTCAACTTCAAACACTGCATCTAGCCAAAAGATATCTGTCTACCTCTGTCTATCTGACTGAGACTCTATCTGGTCTATGACTATGGCAATTATGCTGTCTCAGACCAACCCACCTCACAGGGTTGTTGTTCTAGGGAAAACAGAAGGAGGAAGGTGTGATGGATATGTTTACCACTTTGAGTTATTTGTAAAAATAATAAAGGTGGGATAAAAATAATAAAATAAGTAATTATCCGTCTTTCCGTACGTACGTCTATCTATCTATCTATCTATCTATCTATCTATCTATCTATCTATCTATCTATCTATCTATCTATCTATCTATCTAAAATAAAAATGTGTCTCAAAGCATTCTATGCTTTCCTAAACATATTTTTATATTAAATCATGAAATTTGGGGAGAGGTAAGAACTGCATTGTAAAATTTGAAAAGCATATACAACTTGAAAGATTGCTGCTGCTTTCTTAAGTGTGCATTAAGTTGAAAATTGCAGAATACAGGTATATTGGTTCACTTTGAAATGGAGACCAAAGAAAACCCTTAAGTCTTCCTAAGTGTTACTAGGAAGACATTACAGAATTTTTCTACGCACATCAAGTAATGATTGCAAATCATTATGAGACAATCTTGAAAGAAAATTCACTGTTTATTTTCCTTCCCTGTCAGGATGAAAGACAATTGAAATAAAACAATGCAAACTGCTGGAGATTATACCTACTGGCTAAGAACATCTTATAGTGCTTGGAAATTGTTAGAGTAGTCCAGGCCAATACTCTTAATTTTCTGCTTCTGCCCTATTAAGTTCCAAAGAAATCTTATTCCTTTCATGGGTACTAAAAAAAAAATCCAACCATTCCAGAATCAAAATAAAATGAAATTGTGATTGTATATAGTTTATCTCTTAAAGCAATTATCAAAGAAGGAAATTGTCACTGAATTTTAAGTATGGGCTTTTTCAAGCAGCAATATTGAAAGAAGTACAAAGATTACTCCTCATAAAGACTAGCAAAATTGGGCAGGCAAAGGAGGACTATCTTTTATAAAGCTGTGGTGGTGCAGTGGTTAGAATGCAGTATTGCTGGCGTAATAACCTGCAAGAAATAACCTGCAATACTGCATTCTAACCACTGCACCACCACAGCTTTATAAAAGATAGTCCTCCTTTCCCTGCCCATTTGGCTCAAATGTTGCATTTTAAAAGAATAATCTGCAGATGTATATATAAATCACCTGCCCACTCTAAGCCGACTCAAGGTTGATTTAGCCTTCCATCCTTCTGAGGTCAATAAAATGCGGACCTAGATTGTTAGAGGCAATATGCTGACTGTGCAAACATGTTAGAGAGGGCTGCAAAGCATTATGAAGTGGTATATAAGTCTAAGTGCTATTGCTATCTGGACCAAATGAAACTATCTGAGAAAATGATTTTTTGGGGTGGGGATGGGGTGGGGTGGGGAAGCAGAATATATTAAGCTTTTTAATCATGAGGCGGAACAGCCCTGAATAACCTTACTCAGAGTACCTGTGACATAGTTGCAAAGCTCTTGTACTGTGAAATAAGTGATGCTTGTAACTTTTATTTCTCTAGCATACTGTTTTCAGTAAGTCCTTTTTATCCTCCTGCTTCTCTTTTGCAGACCACCCTTTCACTTCATTGCTTCAAGACATGACAAGCTAAAACTACCTTACTGAGATCTTGGAGGATGTGGATTCATCTTTCCAGGTAGAAAATTAATGCTGAAATCTAAAATCTTATTTAGTTGTTCCCAAACTTGTTCTTTATTGGAATTTAAAATCCCTACCCCAGCCTCCCTACACACTGAAAGATTGACACTATTCACTTACTTATTCACACACATATATTTGTTTTTCCCCTATTCAAAAAATCCAGATAATTTACATGCATAAAATATTTTTTTTTTAAAAAAACATACATAATGATAGCAAAAGCCACATCCATGTTGGCTTATGTCCAATAAAGTGCTTTTACCCTTATGTTATTCTCTCTACTCCAAAGGCCCTGCAGAAAAGTATGGCTTTTATTGCTTTGAGGCCATCCTGACCTGGTAGAGCAAGCTTTTTCAGACTGAAGAGAGCTATAGCCATTAAGATAAACTTCCAGGACCCCATTTTCTTTTCTCAAGAAAGAAAGGAACCTACAGCGTGCCCTTTGGCCAGGATGTATTCAATAAACAGATGGAGTCTGGAGAATGGTGTTTATACTTTGTGCTATAAACTGTTTGAAGTATCTTTTGGTTTTTTAAAAAAAGTTTGCAATGTGCCCTGAAAATAGAAAATTTGAAGATTCTTTGGGGGAGAAAAAAATGAGGTCTTTTGAATACTGTTTTCCTATTTAAGTCATTTTAAGATATATTTCCCCAATATTCTATAACAATTGAAAAGGAAAAAACACCAAGAATGAAGCACTTGCTTAAATAATAGCTTTGAGTTTTGAATGGATAGAAATGGCTTTCAGAAGATCACAGGCTCTTTGCTCCTTGCGAATGGCAGCTTTTTTGAGCTGACAATGTGTGTATTATTTCCCCAATATGCATGGTATTTTTCTTCTTCCTGAATCATTGAAAAGGTTAGAGATCAAATCAGTTGCATGAGCATTATTGATATGAGTGATAACTCCCTCACTGAAAAGATGCCATTCAATATAAAAGCTGCATCCTTTTAAAAGGGTTCACTTATACAGATATCTTCCTGAACTAAATGTCTGTTTATATTGAAACTAAATATTGGTCTAAACTGTAAGTTTAGAGTAAAGTACTCAAATGATATAAGTTGCTTCCCTAGGAATCAGGATTAGAAATGCACCAACTCCTAGGTTTTTCTGACTCTTACAATCCTAAAAGTGTTGGAAGGTAAAAAAAAAATGACACCCCCCCCACCCCGCCATACATCAAACTCCCCCCCTTTTTTACAATTCATTTTGCAGGAAAAAAAGCCTTAAAGATGATAGAAGTTTTTATAGCTGGGTTTATTTGCATCTTAATTGATATCCAAATATATGTAGTAGAATTTAAGGACATCTAGATGTTGGAGGTAAGATTGAAGGTGAAGACATCCATACAACCAGCAAAGTAACTATGCTATTTGTTCTCCTTTACCATTGCTTACAATAAGGGAACTATATTTTAAGTGTGTATTTCAACTTGAATGTGAATGTAATTATACAAATAAAATTCAAAGGCTTTGCATCTGGATGTATATACTTCTATATGCTGTAGAATGTTCCAGTTTCAACCATGGCAGCTGGTTCTGGCATATATTCCTTTCCTTTAGTGAAGATGAGAGAAACCCATCTTCCTTCGTTTCCATGGTTTGGCTTTTCTAGGCATGAAGCATTTTTACTATCTTTTGGATACATAGACAATTCATCATCAATAGCAACATCGACCAACCGACGGAATTTTCCTGAATTATGGTGTACCCTATATCTAAATATCTAGAGAGTCACATATCATTGGGTTAACCTTCTATTTGTGTCAATCAACTTTTCTAACCAACTAAATAGTTGCTGGTTAGTATTCACTTTAAATGTTTACAAGTACACTTTTTGGGGAATATTTCTATTTATTGGCCACCTTTTTATTATATACTATTTTTATTCTTATGCTAAATATTTTTGGGGCAAATTCATTATTGGTGTTTCCCATCCTTGTGTGGCTGGTCCTAATAGTGCTCCCGAATCCCTATCTGACACATCAGCATACAGTATAAAAGCATATTAAAGTTAGATCTTTAGAGGAACAAACCTAAATAAAGGGATTGCCATATTTCTTTGTTCAGTGGGTATTTATACTTGTAAAATAGACTGGACATTTATTTCATTAGTCTTGACTTCTAAACTATCTAATATGAATCTAGTATATTTCAATTTTTTTAAGGAGTTATGGAAGGCTGGCAAAAAAAGGTTCAGCATAGATCTGTTGCTATTCACAATTATTGGGTTAAAGTGCCCAAGTGATGGGGAACAACATACCTACATGTGGCTCTGTTCAACTTGTTGCACTTTGCAAGATTCTAGACTCCCAGAATTCCCAACCAATTCTGGAAGATGTCAATTTAGAAAGCTCTATTCTTGTATCCTAGGCTAATTACTGTTTTGTTTGTTTGTTTTAAAAGCAAGCCATAGCACATCTTTTAAATTTTGCCTTTCCTCTACCTGATGTAGTTACAGCAGGAAGCAAAATGGAAGGTTAATCCAGGATAAAATAGTGTGATTACCAGTTTGATGTGTGTAATGCTTTCTTTCTTTACATTAGGCTCATCTTGCTTAACTTTTAATTACCCCCATCAGTAAGCAAGAGCTTTGAATATGTTGTGGAACAATAGAAGCCAATGCTTTCATCTGTTTTTCTCATGAGCTCATGCAGCTGCTGTTATAGCCATGTTGCTTTCAAGTTAGCATGACAAGTGATCATCCAGGGCCTCATAACACTACCTACTCTGATAGAATCCCTCTCCCCCCAGAACTTAATAACCTAGCAAAGAAGTAACATTCTTTGTAGCAATCAGGGGACTATTGCAGGAGGCATAAGGAAGCTTCTCTGTTAGAGGACAACAGTCTGCCATTTACTTTACAGATGTATCTATAATTTAAGCCACAGATGAAACAGCCACCTGCTCTGTAGATACTGTCAGGGGGGTGGGGAGAGGCTACCCAGAGCCTCATAAATCATGGAGAGGATTAAAAGCAATGAACATTTATCTTCTTAATCCTGCAAAGCAATACTGCAAAGCCAAGGATTACAACTTGCTGTGCATATAATCTTTGTTTGGGGATAAAAAAGTGTCAAGTTTTTTTCTATATTATTCTTGGTTTTGTTTTGCTTTTTTTTTCTAAAAAAATGCACTTAGGGAAAAAAATCAATTAGCTGTGATGGATGCCATTGAGGAAAGAAAAAAAAAAACACACCACACCACCTTTTTGGAAAAGTATTCATTTAACTCTCAATAATGTCATTGACATGCTTGGATTAGAGATGATGATAATTACACCGTTGCATATATAATTGTATGATTTACTCATGATAACCCAAATTATTGCTCTGTTATACTAGTCAAAAATAAATAAAAAGCTCTACTGATATGGGTTCTTTACCATGTGTCCAAATTCTGCACAACTGCCAGTATTCTGTCTCCAAAAGTGTGATATGCTTAGCTATGCAATTAAAAGGAGAAGATAGGGGATGCCTGACTGAGGAACAGCCAACAAGTACATGAAAACAGTGCTTCCCACACCACATAAAAGAGAATCTCAGATTGAGTAATTTGTTGAATGTTTAATTTGTTGTAGAATATCACAAGATGGCAAAACTATTTATTTATTTATGCCAAATCACTCCATTTGTTGTTGTTTTTTACACTGTGTAAGTAAGTAGCTTCAAGTGGAATTATCATTTCCCTGGCTAGAAAAATATCCTCCCTTAGAAGGAGGGATTAAGACAAGGCAACTGGAGTCAGGCATGGAAAGTTCCAGCCCTAACAATAGTGGGGAAGTGGCATTACCATTTGACATCTAGGTCATTTCATTTCAGACTTCGTACCAGAATCTTATTTACAACCAGAAATGGTAATCACGCATGTGAAAAAATCAGGAATTAGGGGAGTGCTTAGCTAAACCTAGAATCTAAATTGGGGAGCAGCAGATCAGCATTAATTGTTTTCTAGCACTGACTAAAATATTTCTTTACTCTTTCAATACCAGTCTTGTATTTTAGGGGGAACTTTCCTTTAATCTTCCTTTGTGTCACCATTTATATAGTCACTGGGATATGTCTTGATCTATAGCCATTGATTCACTCATAACTTTATTTGATCCATGAACCTTGACCAACATTTGTTGTGGTTTTATTCATTTGGTTTTTACAGTGATCTTCCTTTACAAGGGGGCCTATGCATTATCTGTCCTATCAAAAAATGGTTATTTTGCAGTGAACTTTCATTTTTTTATAAGCTTTGAGTAGCAGAAGACAGCGCTGGAACTGATTGTACATCTGTTTTGCCAGCCCTGTTAAATTTGGCAGCCAAATGACAGAGTGGTAAACCCCTTGTTTTATATTGCCTATCTTACTTTAGTCATCACCATGGACAGGTAGAAATCCGGTCCATAGCATGACAAACATTACTATGCTGCCCAGATTTCTGTAGCAGCACTTACTTTTAAGCATCAGAATGTTTATCTGAATATTTCCCTTCCTCCTGCACCCTTTTTTGCTTTCTACTAAATGATTGTTGGGGTTTATAGTTGGTGGCTTTTGTTTTTTTGGGGGTGGGGCTGAGGATTCCATTATTTTTTGTTCATTAAACTCAACAGCCAGCAGTTGGGTATGTGTTGGGATACCTAACTACTGAATTAACTTATCATTCTATTTTAGATAGGTTTTGATGCTTTGGGTGAAAAATATTGATCTGTCTGATAGGTTCAGATACTGAACAATACTTCCAATGGCATCCAGACAATAAACACAATTGTGTTTCCCTCCTTAAAAGGCCTATGCTAACTGATGAAGTAACATGGTTAACAGTGGCTCGGTGAAGTATAGAACAGCCTAGGAGGAACAGGCAGAAAAATTAGCCCATGTTTTTAAATCTAACTAACATCAATAGTTCTTCTGTTCAGATATAATGTGAATGTTGTTGCTTTACCATAGATTTATCACCCTATTCTTTACTGCATGCTGGTATATACAAACCATATTTACTTTTTAAGAGGACACTAAACCAAAAATGTTAACTATTTTCTTGTAATGTCAAAAGTTGTCATCAGGAAATCAGAAAAGTAGGCTAATTATCTGAATCCACATGAATATAAATTTAACAAAAAACAAAAAGGATTAATACTGTTTAGATCAGGCATGTCAAACTGCCGGTTCGCAGGCCAGATGTGTCACGATGAAACTATGTCCACCCCATTGCTGGCAATGGGGAAAAAGTCACAATACATTGTGCGACATCACGTGACATCGCGAGTTTGACATGCCTGGTTTAGATCATGTGCTGCTACATTTAAAGTTCTTTTTATATTTGTTGTTGTTATTGTTAGTTGCAAAGTCATGTCCGACCCATCACGACCCTATGGACAACGTTCCTTCAGGCCTTCTTGTCCTCTACCATCTTCTGGAGTCCATTTAGGCTCACGCCTACTGCTTCAGTGACTCCATCCAGCCACTCATTCTCTGTCGTCCCCTTCTTCTCTTGCCCTCAACTTTTCCCAGCATTAGGGTCTTCTCCAGTGAGTCCTTCCTTCTCATTAGGTGGCCAAATGAGTTTCAACTTCAGGATCTGACCTTCTAAAGAACAGTCAGAGTTGATCTCCTCTAGGACTGACCGGTTTGATTGCCTTCCAGTCCAAGAGACTCGCAGGAGTCTTCTCCAGCACCATAGTTCAAAGGCTTCAATTCTTTGGCGCTCAGCCTTTTTTATGGTCCAAATTTCACAGCCATACATTGCAACTGGGAAGACCATAGCCTTGACTATACGCACTTTTGTTGGCAGGGTGATGTCTCTGCTTTTTAGTGAGCTGTCTAGATTTACCATGGCTTTCCACCCCAGGAGCAAGTGTCTTTTAATTTCTTGGCTGCAGTCCCCATCTGCGGTGATCTTGGAGCCCAGGAAAATAAAATCTGTCACTACCTCCATTTCTTCCCATCTACTTGCCAGGAATTGAGAGGGCTGAATGCCATGATTTTGGTTTTCTTAATGTTTAGTTTCAACCCAACTTTTGCACTCTCCTTCTTCACTCACAACAAGAGCCTCTTTAGTTCCTCTTCACTGTCTGCCTTTAGAGTGGTATCATCTGCTTATCTTAGGTTGCTGATATTTCTCCTGGCAATCTTAATTCCAAGTTTGATTCATCTAGCCCTGCCTTTCTCATGATGTGCTCTGCATATAAGTGAAAAAGGCAGGGTGACAGTATACAGCCTTGCCAGACTCCTTTCCCAATTTTGAACCAATCAGTGATTCCGTGTCCAGTTCTCACTGTTGCTTCTTGACCCGCATATAGGTTTCTCAAGAGACAAATAAGATGGTCTGGTACTCCCATCTCTAAGAACTTGCCACAGTTTGTTGTGATCCACACAATCAAAGGCTTTAGCATAGTCAATGAAGCAGAAATAGATGTTTTTCTGGAACTCCCTAGCTTTTTCCATGATCCAGCGTATGTTGGCAATTTGATCTCTAATTCCTCTGCCTCTTCGAAATCCTGCCTGTACTTCTGGTAGTTCTCAATCCACATCCTGCTGGAGTCTACAGTAGCTTGTAGACTTTTTATATAGTTTATCTTTTTAAAACAAAATGATTCTCTTTTGCTGGTATTCATTCCTGATTCAAACATAAGTCTTTCATTTTGTTCTTTCTTCCTTTCTTAACTACTTCAAAGTGATTATAGTAGGTGTGGCCTTTTTTAATCCCCATTTATCGTAGAATTTATATTGTAAAGTCACCTTCAAAATTCATTCTATTCCTGCAAAATCAAATGAAACAACCTGGCAATTAATATTAAGAAGTAGTATGTAATTTCCCTTTTTTGAAATATTGTTCATAAATCAGGTTTGAAGATAAATAAATGTTCATAGGAACTTGCTCATATCATAGTCCTATCTATGTATTATGAAATATAGTATATTTATGTAGAGGTTTAAAATTTCTTCAGGATTTTTTGATTCAGCAGTTTATATGGCTGCCCAGGTTGTAAATTGCTAATGCAGGATTAAAACATGAACAATTAACAATATGAAAAAATCTGTAAGTAGAACATAAAGCAACACAATAAGGCTGAATCCAGACATGGTAAAAGACAAACCACTAACCAGATGGGACTAGCCAACATCCTAGCCAGTGCTAAGGGGGAAAAAAAACAAACAAGTTTCTTATAGAAGGCCAACAGGGTAGAGACTGTGCAAATCTTGAGGGTATATTATTCCAGAGGATAAATGTCATGACAGAGACGGCAAAATCTCAAGGTTCCATTAAATAACACAGAGGGAACCTGAAGAATGTTCACTTTTCAGATCTCACAGGACAGGCAGACACAGCTGGAAATAGGCAGTCCTACAAATAAATGGGCCTTGTGCTAGTAAGGCTTTATTGGTGGTAAATAGAACCTCATATTAGAACCATGTATTCTATTAAGTACACTGTACATTGGTATATACTGGATATATATTCTGTTGCATGCTGTCCATAGTCACTTGATTGTGAGATGGGTGACCACGTAAATTAAATAAAAATAAAATAAACACCTGCACCTTGCAAAGAAGTGGTATTGCTTGGGCACAGTATAATGTATTGATAATTACCTGAGTTGTCATATTCTGGATCATTTACGCTTCTGAATGGTCTTCAAGTTCATGTATAGCACAATTCAGTAGTATAAGCAGGAGGTGACCAAGGAATAAGTAACTATGAGCAGAGCTTCCAATCCAAGAATGGATGTAATTGGCAAACAAGATAGAATTTACAAAGTTCCTCCTGGCTATCTGCTGCTCATGCAAAAGCAATGAATCTAAGGAGGTCCTGAATTATGCATCAGATCTGACTAGGAGAATGTAACTGATCCAGAACTAAAGATGCCAAGTCTCAAAATCCAGGATGGAGAACAGGGCCTAAAATCCAGAGCCACTTAATCTTGCCTGAGACAAAGCCTATTTATCCCTATCGAGACCCTTATAGTTTTGGCTAAGGATGAAAACAAATATAAACCCAAAGTTCTATTCTCATTTCATGGTAAATATTTGCTCATTGAATACATACATATGCAGATAGGTTGCAAACAGATTTTATTTTAGGATGTGTTCATGTTGCATAGATTGAACAGTTGGAAACAAAAAAAAAACAGAAAAAGTCAAAGGCAAATCATATCTGAGAGGTTGTATACATACTATTTGGAGCAGTCCCAAGAAGTCACACTTGGCTTTTTATTAATGCTTTGAATATGGCATCTGAATGGTGAATGTTGTTCATGTAACTACATAAAATTATGTAAAATATTTATTTAAAATTAGGATTAATTGTACCTTTGGAGCACACTCACATGGATTTTAGTAAAATCTTGGATGTGGACTCCAAGAACTTTCTGAGATTAAGATTTGACCTTTGAATTAAAAATAGTTCCTGTTCTAGCTCTAGGAGAATAAATGCAAGCACTTATGATTTCAATAGTTAGTAGAAAAAGAGATTTGATTTCTTGCAGCTAGGAGTATATTTGGACTCCTTGATCTTTACATCCAGTAATTATTTATGACATTACATGAAAGTACACATGTGGTGCAAGAAAGTTTGTCATCCTTAGTCCTTTTCAAAATATGCAAAACAGTTGGGACTGTAGTTTTTGTTGATAGTAGACATTTTTGTTTCCAATACTAATTTCTTTCTGAGTATCATATTGCTTATTGAGAGAAAACAGAACAATGAAATATTATACTGCTTAAGTAAACACTTAGTAAAGCAAATATGAGTTTATGCAAATCACCATATGTGTTGTGAAACAAATTCCAGCTAATAATATTTCACTGTCTTCTACTTTTGTACTACATAAAGGTCAACAAGCCCATCTGATCATTATTTGGTGTCATTGTGTATGTGAAATGAAATGGAAGTTTCAGCTCAGCTCCTAATAGCTGAAATTGTTACTGAAAGACTATAATCAAAACTAACACTAATTGGTACTTTTGCTGATTGATCATACTGTTTGTGCTTAAATATGGGAGTTAACAATCAATAATTACATAAAAAAATTCTTCCTCTGACAGAGTGGGATGAAAATACTTCAAATTGTTTCTGAATTACAAGGGAAAATTTAAAAGAAAAACCTTCTGCTTTTCTGAAATCAGGTTTAATTTGAGGTCTACAAGTAACTTTAAAGAACAAGAAATTATCCTAAGTGAATTAATTATTTCAGGAGTTCATATTGTAGGGATTACTAAGTAAACAACTGAATTATAAATCATTTTTTTCTAATAGTGTGGACACTACATGACTGAATGGCCCACTGTGTTAAAACCAAATAATCGCATAGAACATCCCTAAGTTTGAAGCTTTGAAAGGATGACTCAGTGAAACTTTGATTAAATTATTATATCATGGCCTGCTTTGAAGTCACAATCTAATCAGATGATTCCAAGGTCCTTCAGAAAACTGACAGCTTTCCTATTGCTCCTGGGATTCTATAAACTTTTAATTTAAATTCTCTGTATAGAGAACATTGAGTGGATAGGACTTGAGTTATACGATGGGCTAATTGATATTATCATGAGTAGCCAGCTGATGGGTTTTGTCACCTCATTAAATAACTCTTTTTTGAGTGCCTAGGTTAATATTACTTTGAGTATTAATTATTGTGACCAGCCCCAAGACATAACTTTAGTGGGCGATCAACTTATATTTCAGCTATTTTAATTGTACTTGGAACATATCAGTTTAACAATATGAGCTCTTTGTCAAATTTCATGACTTACATATTCTTTTACATACTGCACATGCCTAGGGCAGGTTGAGTCTATTTAAAATGTCAACATCTGCCAAGCTTGCACTGTTAGGCAGTAGTGCAGGCATGTCAAACTTGTGACATCACATGACGTCACATGATGTATCGAGATTTTTTCCCCATTGCCGGCAATGGGGTGGGCGCGGTTTCATCGTGATGCATCCAGCCTGTGGGCCGGCAGTTTGACATGCCTGCAATAGTGCAAACATTTTCCACTTTTAACAATGAAGGAAAGAAGCTATGACTGACTTTTTTTTTCTATGACAGTCAATTCTGCTGCCTTTGCTAGCTATCAATAAAAGATGACAGTGTTGAGAGGGTTCTTTCTGGAAAAGGCCAACTATATCAGACTTCACCCAAGAAAATTTAGTGTTCAGAGACAACAAAGCTGAACTATTCCACAATGATAAGTAGATTCTTCTTCTTCTATGTCCTGTATAGAAATGGGTTCTATCCAGCTTGATACCATACCAAAACCACAGATAGCCACAGATACCGTGTTTCCCTGAAAATAAGACCAGGTCTTATTTTATTTAATTTTTTTGCCTCCAAAAGAGGTACCAAGTCTATTTTTGGGGGGTGGGGGTGTCTTTTCCACTGTCTCACCTCACAGTGCAGCACCAACAGCCCCACCCAGCTGGCCCACTTCTGCAGCTGCTCACCACCACTCATGTATGTCACTCCTGGCCTCTATTTCACCATCAGAGGCCTTCAGGAAATGTC
>NC_138204.1:135064822-135159822 GCF_964194415.1 Vipera berus | reverse complement strand
CATCTGATTAGGTCTGTCCCATATAGTTAAAACTCTGGCACTGCTCTCATTTTCCTCAGAGCACACAAGCCCCACAATCATGTCAAGGTAGTGCCTCACAGGTGGAAAATAGAGTTCCTAACCAACAATAGAATCCAGGTTGCGGTGGTAAAAGTGTCAAATCCTAACCAGTGGACCACCAGGGACTAAATCCTACCCACTGGACCAAAAGGGACCAATGCCTAACCACTGGAGGATTAAGGAATGAATCCTAACAATGGGACCACTTGGAACTGAATCCTAACCACTAGACCACCAGGGACCAAATCCTAACCACTAGACCACCAAGTAAAGAATCCAATCATCAGACCACCAGGGACTGAATCCAATCATCAGACCACCAGGGATTGAATCCTAACAACTTGACCACCAGGGATCAAATCCTAAATACTGGACCACCAGGGAATGAATCTTAATCACTGGATCACCAGGGATTGAATCCTAAGCACTAGACCACCAGGGAACAAATTGTAACCACTAGACCACCAGGGAAGGTATCCTAACCACTAGACCACTAGGGAAGGTATCCTAAGCACTAGACCCCCACGGACTGAATCCTAACCACTAAATCACCAGGGACAAAATCCTAACCACTAGACCAGTGATGGTGAACCTTTTAGAGACCGAGTGCCCAAACTGCAACGCAAAACCCACTTATGTATCATCGAGTGCCGGGTGGGCATGGCCCTTTGGGTGAGCATGGCCCTTTGGGTGGGTGTGGCTTCAGTGGTAGCTGCAGACTGTGTGGGACTAAAAAGTTCAATCAATTCCAACTTTGCGAGAACTTTTTTTCCCCCATAAGAAGTTGATTAATTGAACCTTTTTTGGGGGGTACATGGCGGCAGAGGCCTAAAGCAAAAAGGTTTTATAAAACCCAGCTGAAGGCCTAGGACTGGGTGATGGCATGCATGCCCACAGAGAGGGCTCTGCATGCCACCTGTGGCACCCATGCCATAGGTTCACCACTACGGCACTAGACCATCAAACACCAAATCGTAACCATTAGAATACCAGGGCCCAAATCCCAACCACTAGATTACCAGGAAACAAATCTTAATCACTTGTCCATAAGGAATTGAATCCCAACCACTAGACCACCAAGGATTGAATCCCAACCATTAGACAGCCAGGGAATGAATCTTAATCACTAGACCACCAGGGACTAAATCCTAACTACTCAACCACCAGGAATCGAATCCTAACCACTGGACCACCAGGGATTCAATTCTAATCACTGTACAAAAAGGGGTCAAATCCTAAGCACTAGACCACCAGGGATGGTATCTCAACCACCAGATTACCAGGGACTGAATCCCAACAATTAGACCATCAGGGACTGAATCCTAACTACTAGACCACCAGGGGCATTTTAACCGCTTACAACAACAGGCATCAAATTCTAACCACTGGACCACCAGGGAATGAATCCTAACCACTAGACCACTAGGGGCCAAATCCTAACCACTAGACCACCAGGGACTGAATCCAATCACCAGACCACCAGAGATTGGATCCTAACTACTAAACCACCAGGGATCGAATCCTAGCTACTGGACCACCAGGGCTCAAATTTTAATCATTGGACCACCAGGGATTGAATCCTAAACACTAGACCACCAGGAAACAAATCCTAACCACTAGAACACCAGGGATGGAATCTTAACCACTAGACTACCAGGGACTGAATCCCAACCATTAGACCACCAGGGACTGAATCCTAAACACTCAACCAGGGACTGAATCTTAACAAATAGACCACCAACGGCAGTTTAACCACTTACAACAGCAGACATCAAATTCTAACCACTGAACCACCAGGGAATGAATCCTGGACCACCAGGGAATGAATCCTAACCACTAGACCACCAGGGACTGAATCCAACCACCAGACCACCAGGGATTGAATCCTAACTATGGGACCACCAGGGATCAAATCTTAATCACTGGACCACATGGGATCATATCCTAAGCACTAGACTACCAGGGAATGAATCCCAACCACTACACAATCAGGGAACAAATCCTAACCACTAGAACACCAGGGATGGAATCAAAACCACTAGACTACCAGGGACTGAATCCCAACCATTAGACCACCAGGGACAGAATCCCAACCACTATACAACTGGGGACAGAATCTCAACCACTGGACTGCCAGGGACTGAATACTAACCACTAAGCCACCAGGAACTGAATCCTAGCCACAAGGCCATCAGTGGCATTTTAACCACTATAACACCAGGCATCAAATCCTAACCACTGGACCACCAGGGAATGTGTTTTAACCACTAGACCACCAAGGATCAAATGCCAGTGACTGGACCACCAGGTATTGAATCCTAACCACTGGACCACCAGGGAATGTGTTTTAACCACTAGACCACCAAGGATCAAATGCCAGTGACTGGACCACCAGGTATTGAATCCTAACCACTGGGCCACCAGTGATCGAATCCTAACTACTAGATCATCAGGGAACAAATCCCAACCTCTAGACCACCAGGGACTGAATCCCAGCCACTAGACCACAAGGAAATGAATCCTAACCACTAAATCCATTTCCTCTGTTTCATCTTCTGATTTCCTTGTTTATTTGTTCATACTTTGTAGTCATTATCTGGGAACTTTCTAGTTGAAGATTTAATTTGGAGATATGCTCATTTATATTGTCTAAATTGTTTTTAGTCTCATTATGATTTCTTTTTATGTCCTCTTTGTATTCAACAATTGTTTGGTGAATTAGTTGTAGCATAGAATATATTTCCTTCTGAAAGGTGTTTTTTTTTCTTGAGGCATCATTCCTGGAGATCCTCTAGTATCATCAGTCTCAGTAAAAGTAGATCAAGTTTTTCTCTAATTTTCTGGTCTTTATATGCATCCTTTATAATCGAATATGTTCCAAAGTACAGGTTGAGCCCTGAAAGCAATATTTTATAGTGATCCTTTGTCTCAAGTAACCAAAAATTGTCAATCAGGCAAAATTGTAATGCACAATATTCAAAGTGTTCAAAATGTTCAACCTCTCTGAAAACAGCTAAAAAGTCTCTCCCAGCCAGGCATAGTCCAATGTCATTTTTTTCTCTCTCCCACTAGTTCTTGTAGTTAAAAGTCCAAGCTCAATAGGTATTTATAATCCAAGAAGGTCAGGGTGATAAGTATGCCAAAATATTTTCCTTTATTGCCAGCTCTTCTCCCAAGCTAGGAAGCAAATTATAGTGCTATACACAAACCCACCACTAGATGTCATTCAGAATCCATTTTCCAGTCTTAAAACAAAGAAATAATTATTTCACCTCAATGTTTGCTAGTTTTTCAAAAGAAAAAATCTTAATAGTTATCTCAGTTCTCAAATTTATCAAAACTGTAGCCTTATGTTACTTTCACTTCAGTATTGTATGTTTCTGTCCCCCATAAAATTAAAACACCACTTCCGTTTACATTTAGAGGTTTTTAGCTTCTTGGGAGCCTTTCCCAGGAAGTTCAGTTGTAAAATAGTGAAGAAAGGAACAATATTCTCACCCAGTTCCAAACATGACGTTTACGATGTATTAAATGGTGCTTTTTTTCTTCTTCAGTTGTCAGCAGCTAATGGCTGGCCACAGGAATGTAGCCAGTCTTTCCCCTGCCGGTTTGGAAGGTTTTTCTTGGATCGAACAGAAAGACCACCATCCCTCCATGATCAACAAGGTACCCCTCCTCCATCAACTCTTCAGGGTGACTTTAGGCCCTTTTTAGGGCCCCCAGCAGGGTGAAATCGGGTGCAGAAGGCATTATTCCTAATGACTAGACCACCAGGGACCAAATCCTAACTGCTTGACCACCATGGATCACATCCTAACAATTATACCAATGACCAAATCCTAACTATTAGAACCCCATGGACCAAATCCTAACCACTAGACCATCAGGGATCGAATCCTAATCACTAGACCACCACGGATCGAATCCTAACCACCAGAATATCAGGGAATGAATCCTAATTAATGGACCACCAGGGACTGAATCCTGATCACTGGACCACCAGGGACTGAATCTTAGCCACTAGACCACCAGAGAATTCCTAATCACTAGATCATTAGGGCCCGAATCATAACCATTGGAACACCGGGGACCAAATCATAACCAATGGACCGCCTAGGAAATCCTAGCCACTACATTATTGTTGGCTTTGTTATTTTTAGTACTGTTTCATTGCACAGTTAGCAAATTTTTCAGGATAAATTTGGCATTTTTGTCTATCTATTGAGTGGTTTTCAAGAATCTGGGATAGGCAGATGTGATGTTTGGTGGTGTTACAGGTATCATAGGATTTTAAGTTGTTCCAAGTAAAGCCGCCTTTTGAAATTCACTGATGGTGAATTTGATTCCTTTAGTGTTTACTATTTTTCCCATTTGATGGTGTAGATGACATATTTGTCCAGTCCAAACTCACTCACTCACACTCACTCACACACACACATGCACACACATATATATGCACACAAACACACATACATATACACATATATACATACATACACAGATACATACACACATATACATACACACAGAGAGAGTATATGTACAGTTGTAAGCAGTGATTCTGTTTAATGAGATGTTTTTCCATACAGCTTCAGACTGTCCAAGGAAAGGAAGTTGGATAGTCTGGCAGATATTGGAGCCTTGGTGGAGCAGTGGGCTAATGCCTCCTTAAGTAACACCAGCTGCCTGCAATTAGTGCAGGTTCGCGTCCCACCAGGCTCAAGGTTGACTCAGCCTTCCATCCTTCCAAGGTAGGTAAAATGAGGACCCAGATTGTTGGGGGCAATTAAGCTGACTTTGTAATAATGCCGCTTGGGGGGGTGTGTGAAAGCCCTAATAAGCAGGCATATACATAGAATGAAGGCTACTGCTAAGCTTGTAAGCCGCCCTGAGTCTTCGGAGAAGGGCGGGATATAAATGGAATTAAAAAAAAAAGATATTTTTGATATTTGATAGCCATGGTCTGCCTTTGTTGTTATAAAAATGGCTTATATCTACTGAAAGTGTAAAGTAAAAAGTTGAGGCTATAACTGTATTTTTTTTTATTCAGGATAAAAAAAAACTGAAAAGAGAAATCATTGCTTTTCTTTTCTTTTCTCCTTTCCACTTTCTCTTCTGATTTTCATTTTCATTTGTATTTGTATGTTATGTTATATGACTGGTACATTCTTTTCAGATATCTTCTTCTTGTTGGACAAATCATTATTTCTTTGTTTTCAATCTTTTTTATATTCGTGACAGGTATTTTTTTTTCCCTTCCAGGAGTCCTGCAAGCCTCTGGCCCTGGTTGCTCAGCCAAGAGTCCTAAGACCTTTAGCTCACCAAATGTCCAGTAACTTCAACATCTACTCAATCTAGTGCAGTACTTGTTGACCCAGGTGATGATTGAACCAGTATGGGTTTATGTCTCACCATATATTTTTATATGAGAGAGACTCTTAAAGTGTTTATGCAGGAGACATAGGAAAAGAAAAACTGCTTAATGCAAATTTTGTGTTCTAAACTTTATTCTAGATAATTCAGACATTTAATTTCATTTTCATAGATCTAGAGTGCTGGCAGGGACCTTTGATGTTTCTTTCATTCTTCCCTTTTACATTGCAGCAATTACTTATGAAAATATGATGTAGGACTATTGTCAACAGTATTTCCCATGTGTTCTGATTGTGACTCAAATGAATAAGGCAAAGTTGCCCTGAAACAAAAACAAATAAAGCCATAGTATTAACAGTTAACAAGGTATGACAGAAGTCTAATGAAAGGAAGAAGTGAAACTGACAGCAAAGTCAGCCTTCAAACAAATCCCGGCACTTTTGCTTTTTCCATAAATGATGGAGTCCTGAAGTCCAAAGTTCTTCAGATCAGCAATGAGTATTTTATAAAGGTTCGCATCATGAGTGGCTCGTTCTGAGTTACTTCAAAATCTAATGCTTATTATTCTGAACTTTTTGAAAGTTCTTTAAATCTAAGAAGTCCTCGTTTGATTGCAGAACCACCACAGAGTGCTGTGGTTTCTTGAGGCAGAACACAGACAGATGTTTATTGGGCTTAGGTATGGCACTGAAGAAGTTTGCTTTTCTTCGAGCATGGTAAACATCACTCACTGATGGGTTTTTCTTCTCCCATTTACCCCATCCTCTCCCATTGGCCATTGAGAGGCAGTAACAGAAAAAAATGAGACATGGGTATAAGATCTGGTTTAGTTCTGTTCTCTCCACCCTGATGAAGGATCATGTACTTGCCTGGTACATTGAGTTTCTGAAGCACTTGTTGTTGTTAGCTGCGAAGTCGTGTCCGACCCATCGTGACCCTATGGACAATGTTCCTCCATGCCTTTCTGTCCTCTACCATCTTCTGGAGTCCATTTAAGCTCACGCCTACTGCTTCAGTGACTCCATCCAGCCACCTCATTCTCTGTCGTCCCTTTCTTCTCTTGCCCTCAATCTTTCCCAGCATTAGGCTCTTCTCCAGTGAGTCCTTCCTTCTCATTAGGTGGCCAAAGTATTTGAGTTTTAGCTTCAGGATCTGGCCTTCTAAAGAGCAGTCAGGGTTGATCTCCTCTAGGACTGACCGGTTTGATCGCCTTGCAGTCCAAGGGACTCACAGGAGTCTTCTCCAGCACCATAGCTCAAAGGCCTCAATTCTTTGGCACTCGGCCTTTCTTATGGTCCAACTTTCACTGCCATACATTGCAACTGGGAAGACCATAGCCTTGACTATATGCACTTTTGTTGGCAGGGTGATGTCTCTGCTTTTTAGTGTGTTGTCTAGATTTGCCATGGCTTTCCTCCCCAGGAGCAAGCGTCTTTTAATTTCTTGGCTACAGTCCCCATCTGCAGTGATCTTGGAGCCCAGGAAAATAAAATCTGTCACTACCTCCATTTCTTACCCATCTATTTGCCAGGAATTGAGAGGGCCGGATGCCATGATCTTGGTTTTCTTAATGTTTAATTTCAGCCCAACTTTTGCACTCTCCTTCTTCACCCGCAACAAGAGGCTCTTTAGTTCTTCTTCACTTTCTGCCATTAGAATGAAGTTCTGAAGCACTTATTAAGGTATAAAGCCACACAAAACTTCAGAGAGGTGCTGTGCTGAATGGTAATTCAAGAGAAAAATCTTTCAAACTGGTTTGTATGAAGAAATGTGACTGTCTAGCTTTAGAGAACAAAGTGATACTATTGAATGACTTCCCATCACTGCTTGATTGTTCTACAATACTGGTGTTTTGCTTCAGGTTGATAACATAATGATGGTGTGATGATGATCAAGTTTTTATCACCTTTAAGCAACAATATAGATTTTCTCCGTAATGATTAGTTCCTAACCTAGTCCTAGTCCTTCAGTCTTTCAGTTCATCACTACTGTAACTGAGTCTTACTGATACAAATATGTAACCATTTAATCTTTACAAAACCAGCAAGTTTAAGCTAAGTAACATTGTATTACTATGCTGGTTTTGATAGGAAACCTTAGATATCTAATACGTAAGGGAGTTGTTTTGTCTGTAAATTATGATTCAGATTTGTGACCTGAGGTCATGAGGTTGATGCAGAACAAAATGAGATACTGAGAACACAAATTCTAGTTGTGATCTGATTCAGCATAAAGCCTGCAGTTGACATGGTATGAGATGATACTGGATGGCTTTGAGGGCAAATGGAGCTGTCTAACTTCCATTATCATCCATGAGCTTCTGAATCAATAGCCTTTGAAAGAATGACAAGATCATGAAAGGGAAAACAGAAAGAATGATTACACATTTTGCTGTTCCTGCAATTGTTCCTCAATGTTCTCTAACATCTCCTCTTTTGCATCTGTATGTGTAGTGATGCTCCCTTTGCCACCAACCAATTTATATTTTCACAATTCTCGATCATGTTTTCACTTGATCTACCATTCAATTAAACAGTTTTTCTAGTTTTCTGTTTGTCAAGTTTCATATCCATTACCATCCCTTTCATTTTTTATTATTTTATTCTTCCATTCTTTAGCAATATATTTTAGTATATTGTATTTAACTAAATAAGGGACACGGTGGCTCAGTGGGTTAGGACGCTGAGCTTGTCGATCAGAAGGTCGGCAGTTTGGTGTGTCGAATCCCGAGTGCCGCGGAGCAGAGTGAGCGCCTGTTACTCGTCCCAGCTTCTGCCAATCTAGCAGTTCGAAAGCACGTAAAAATGCAAGTAGAAAAATAGGGACCACTACGGTGGGAAGGTAACAGCGTTTTGTGCGCCTCTGACATCTAGTCATGCCGGCCACATGACCACGGAGACATCCTCGGACAAGCGCTGGCTCTTCGGCTTTGAAACGGAGATGAGCACCGGCCCCTAGAGTCGGAAGCGACTAGCACGCATGTGCGGGGGAACCTTTACCTTTACCTTATTTAACTAAATAGCTTTAGTTGGATTAGTTTTATGTATTTACAACTGCATGCTTCATTTTTGTATTGTTTGCATAAAACATTATCATTAGCTTTATTTTTAAATATGAAAATGTATAAAACATTTTACATTATACAATATTCTATATTTTATAAGTTTTGTTTTTTTCCCTTCTTTTTAACTCCTATCTGATATCAGCCTTGTCACAAAATAAATGTAGTGGTTTGTACTAATCATTAGAAAGTTGAAGAGAGGTGGGGAAAGGAGTTAATTTGTACTGAGTTCATCTAAGCACAAAACATTTTCTTGAAATGTTGTTCTTGCTTAGCTTCTGAAATTTCTCAGGGTATTTTCTGCCATCCTGACTTTCTTGTCAGTTTTCTGAAGTAGTGTATACTTTGGGTGTTGAGTGACAACCACCAACCAGGTAACTTTGTATGAATGGTAATATGGAGCCCAGGACCAGTTAACATAAGCACAGATTATGCCAAATAATTGATTAGTATAGTTGGCAGGCTACCCTCTGCTTAAGCTAGCCACCAGTGAGATTTGATTGTCTCCTTTCTCTGAGGATTCTGTGAGCTGTTACTAACAAATCTGAAAGCCATCTTTTGAGGAAGACTTAGAGCTTAAGGCCTAGACCAGAGGCTGGCTGTTTATAACCAAAGGAATACTTATGGGCCTGGACTTCCCTTTTGTAGCATTTGTTTCCCATTTAACTAGAACTGTTAAAGATTATCATACATGAAAAATAGAGGAAGCATCCAAAATTCTTGTCTCATCCACTTGTATAATATAATCTCAACAATTTTGTGGTCTTTTGTTTCTCAAAAATATTAAATGTAGCCCTTGATTTCTAGAAAATTGCCTATCCTTGAGCTTGTCAGGGTTCCCGATATTGGGAGAAAGTTTTACTTGGCAAAATGCTTAAAAGTTTATGATTCTTTGGCCATACATTTCATTTTTACAAGACTGCTAGTCTTTATTAGAATAATAGAGTAAAGTTGTCACATCTTCACTTTATTTCCATTTCCATTTCAAACATCCTTCCTTCCTTCCTTCCTTCCTTCCTTCCTTCCTTCCTTCCTTCCTTCCTTCCTTCCTTCCTTCCTTCCTTCCTTCCTTCCCTCCCTCTTCTTTCTTTCTTTCTTTCTTTCTTTCTTTCTTTCTTTCTTTCTTTCTTTCTTTCTTTCTTTCTTTCTTTCTTTCTTTCTTTCTTTCTTTCTTTCTTTCTTTCTTTCTTTCTTTCTTTCTTTCTTTCTTTCTTTCTTTCTTTCTTTCTTTCTTTCTTTCTTTCTTTCTTTCTTTCTTCAGCACTCACTGCTCTTTAGTTTTTTCCTGTGAGATTTGAAGCATTCTGTATTTCATCATAATAGAAAATTTGACATGATTTAAAATTGTTTTTGTGTGACTGCAGCCAAGTACTGGGAGATGATGTCAAATATTTTATTTATTTTTATTTTAATCCCATTTATATCCCACCCTTCTCCGAAGACTCAGGGCGGCTTACAATTTAAGCACAAACCAATACAGTGAAGGGAGAAGAAATGGAAGTCAGGCAGAAGTGAAAGGGCAATACATTATTGTATCATAATACAAATGTTTGAGAGATGAATATCTTATTCTGCAAATGTTAACTTTGTGCTGCTTTAAAGTGAATATTGATAGAATCCTTATATAATACTAGCACAGTTATTAAGAGGAACATTATTACATAGAACAACATCCAAGATACAGGGGGAAAAACCCCTGAAACTTGTGTTTCAGCATAGTCATTTGGTTAATGGCTGTTCCCTGACACCATATTTTACAGGATCCAATAACTATGTGCGATGATGGATATTTGGCAAACATTGTCTTCCCAAAGACTGCACAATTACACAAAGACCTTAGAAACCATGTACATTGTTCTGTTCATCAATAAGCATTCAAGAAAAATGGCAATTATTATGGGATTCAAGTGATATCACTGATATATTTGAGAAATAAAAATGTGTCTTTGATGCAGAAAGTCAGTCCTACCAATCCCATGAATATAAATTTGTGCTTACTTATAAAAAGATCAAGCACCTCTGGAAATTATTCACAGCTCAGAGACCTTGGCACAATTTATATTACAACATTCAGCAGTGTTAATTAAGGGAGAAGCATCTCTTGGGTTTAATGGTATGTTTGCAAGAAGAGGAAGTTGCCATAGTTAATTTTGACTTCTAAATATGAAAGACAGAATCTTCTCAGTTATCATCATTATAACTGAAGGAAATCACTAGGAAGTAAATAGGTTGCTAGGTTATTTTATTACTTATTTTGTTACTTCATCAAATCCAGAATCAGGACAAGAAAGATACAAGAGCAGCATATAAGGTTAATTAATTGAACCCGTGTTGGATGCTGCAAAACAGACTGATGGAATACTACTGCTTTAAATGTGTTATGGAATGACAAGAGAGAGGGAGATGCACAAATTCCTGGAGACAAAACGTTCCAAAGCATGGGAATCACAATAATAATTGCCTGCCCCATAGTCCACTTCCCTTTAATATCACACTGAAGGGAGTTTCATACTAGACTTTTTCAGGATGTTCTTCTTAGGCAGGCAGATTGAATTATAGTATTCAGTACTGCTTGTTTATTGAATTCTGTCTTACTATCATTCATCTAATCAGTAAATGCAGCAATTGTACTGTGTCCTGTTTGTGGCAGTTTCTTACTGTTCGTTTATTACATATATTTTTTCACTCTATTGTCCTCTCTCCACTGTCTCCTGCTGGAAATATTACTGCCCGTGATTTTTTAATGACATTTAAACCTCATGTTCTTGAATGAAAAGAAAGAAATTAAGACATCTTTAATGCTGAATAAGAATTTATAGTTCATTTTGAAAAGTAAGAGTTGACCACCAGCATTCATACATTTCTTCCTCATTGGGACAGAGAATATTTTATATATACAGTTTAAAAGATGGGTAAATTAAAATGTCCATCCAAATATTTTGAAGAAGTTAACTCTTTAAAATAATGGCTCATGATTCCTATACATTCAGCCTGTTGTGCTCAGTTAAGGATTCAGATACACTTTTTATATTTGCCATTTAATTTCAGGCAGGTATATTATGAAATAGTTAATAGTCAAATAGTTAATTTTTTTTAAATTTGACTGATAACTATTCCTCTGAAATTAAGTTCAAATTAAGAAATATGTGGGAGAAAGTAGCTCTTCAAATTGTAGTTCTACCTAGATCTTACTACATATGCAATACAGTCTTTTTTGTGCTAGAAATAGCTGCCCCAATTGAATGTAGCCAGTGCAAATAGATAAGAATTTTGCATATTTTTCTCATCATATGAGCAGAAAGAAATTCAGGTGTAGAAACATTAAATACAGGGGGAAAATGGGAAATATGACTCTCCTTTGACACCAGTGATAGAGTGAAAAGGAGGAATTAATCTCTTTTTTTATAAATGAATCTTTATTTACATGTCGTGTTAAAAACACACCATACACCAACAAAGACAAAAAAAACAAACATTTACAATATACAAAAAACGAAGAAATCAAAAAATTGAAAACCATTTCAAAAATTTCACATTATATCTACTTCTAAACTAACAATTATATTCCACTCATTAAGTCTCTTATAACCATTCAACTCCAAAGCTTATTCATTAACAAAGACTATATCACTTCATTTTTGACCAACCTCCAAGCCACCCTCATTTCTTTAATCTTTTATCCATCCAAATATACCATTTATTCCATGATAGAAATGCTGGTGTCTCTTCTTTACCCTTCAACCTCTTGGTCAATGTGTCTGCTTCTGCACAATCAAGTATTCTCCTAATTATAACTTCATCCGGCGGGGTATGATTTGCCTTCCAAAATTGAGCATACCCCATCCTTGCCGCCGTTAAGATATGTAAAACCAAATACCATATTTAGGAGGAATTAATCTCAAAGTGCACTACAAGAGATGTTTAAAGGCGAAGATTTTTGAAAATATTTGTCTCAAGTCTACTTGAAAACATTACATCTTTCATAAACTGCTAATGTTTGTGGTACTCTTTTGGGACACCATATATCCAGTCTTGTTCTTACAATAGGTGAAGAATGGGAAAATGTTATCAGCATATGCTTTGAAGAGTTCTTTGCATATAATGAAAATTTCTCTCCAAGAGATGTAACATTGAGTCTTGTGATCTGCACCTCCTTTAATTTCCCTAGCCAGAGGTTATGTCACCTTCTGCTGAAAGTTGAAACTCATAGGTTCTTTAATCAGTCTCTCTGCTCTTCGTCTATCTTCCTATAGCACTTTCTTAGGCAGTAACAGAGCATTCCTGCCTCCATTCATTAAGGGATAATTCATTCATAAGTTCAGGATTAACTAGGTTCCATGCCAGCATAGTATATATTCCTTAATTCCTTCAGATTTTTCACAATTTATTTTTCATGTTAGTGCCACTACCTTCTTTAAAAGAAAATTGGAAGGCATTCCAAAGGAATTGGTTAATTGCAGGGAAGAGGGAGAGATCCAAGCTTTTACATACATATATACATACATACATACATACATACATACATACATACATACATACAATTCTATGCTACTGCTATATGATATTAAACAAGGCATAAGCCTTGACACAGTATTTATTGTGAATAGTAATTCAATAATGGTTGAAAGATGTATATGCGGATTCCAATAACATAACAGATTCCAACAGCTGACGAGGTATTTAACAACTTACCTATTCTGAAGCTGTAATTACGTATATCTGCAAAACAAAAACTCTTCAAAAAAAATTCAAGTGGTTTGGGAAGTTTAGACTATTGACTAATATCAAATTAGGATCTGCATATATTTAATTTCCTTTTGCACGCCCATGTGTGTGGATTTTCAGATAGGCTATTAATTTTGTCTAAACAATCATTCTGAGGACACAATGTATCTTTCATCAGAGGCATTTAAAAATTTTATATTATGCATTTTGGTAAGATTTGTGCAATTGTCTCCAGAGACCTTGTTGAAAATATCCAAAAATCTCACTGAATCCATAGACTGTAGATAGTCAACCTCTAAGATACTACTTCTCACATAGTATGAAATGAAATTAAAATGGTAAAATGAATGAAATCTGGTAAAAAAGGTCACAGTCCTCATGTATGAGCTAGCAGGGAAAACATTGACAGGGGGTAAATATGCACATATGCCAGCTTTGAGAAGACATGCATAGTTCCCTGGGAGCTACAGATACAAATACTAATTGAACTATTTTCCCCTGGAAAATTGCTGAGAAGCATTTGGCAGGTTTCTTTTCTAAAATCAGGGTTGTGCAAGTTATTGTTTGCTGTTTCATGCTGCTAGCACTTAACTGATATGAATTCAGCTGTTTGCAGTATCAGCTTGAATTCCAGATATTGAACAATAATGCAAATGCTATTAAGCTGCAATCCATTGGATACACTACTGAATGTAAATCTAACACTGTTCTTTTTTGGAAATGTGAACTGAATAATTTGTCACAGAGTTAATGTTCACATTAAAACAAAGTAAATCCATTAGTCTTCATGCTATTATGCGACTTACCTGGCATGCTAAAATAAGTTTCCTCTTATTTATGGAGCAAATATGTCAGAATGGAGATAGGTAAAAATGTAGGCTGGTATTTATATGTTTGCATGTTATGGCTTTATTACTTTTTATGATGTAAAAAGGTATATTTATATAATGAGAAAGAAAATGATGTTTCAATAAAAATCACTCTCTTTTGTTTTTGTTCCCATGTTTTTGCCTACCTATATAATACCAGAGTACTTTAGATTTGGATATCTTCAAACCATTCTCTGAGGCAGAAGCCGTAATGTGATAACCAAAAAAAAAGGTTGAACTAAAAGCAGCAACTTTGAGCAACCTTAAAGAACACTCAAGGAACAAAACTTCTCCAATGTAAATTTGTTTAAATATCCCCATGAGCCTCTTCAGTGAATGCTCAAATAATCTGACAATGTGACATTGGTTCACATGAGACAGTCTTTTTATTTTACCTTTTCCTCTTCTGAATTAGATAATTAGAAAGTCAGTGAACACATTCTGATGATATCATTGGCCTACTTTTTAAAATGTGTTGGCACTTCTTTGATTTAAATTGGGCAGAGACAAGAAGAATCCTTCTAATTGCATGTTAATTCTCCATAGCCCCAGCCATCATAATATACTGTGGGAGTTTCAGATTAAGTTACTTTCTGCCTTGGTATAGATGGACATTTAGATTGCAGATCATTTTAAAGGGACTTGTGAGTAATTTAAAAGCAGACAAAGCTGACCAGGAGAAGTTAATATTGCAAGTGCTGGAAACTTTAACTCGGGGAGAAATAAGCTTCTCCATATTTTAATTTGATTTAAAAGGAAAAAATGGCGCTGGAATGCTGTTTCTTTGTTTGAAAGGACAAAGTCTGATTTTGTTAAAGGGGAAAGTGAAACTTATAAGAAGTGGATTTATACAAGCAGGAAAATGGCTTCAAAGCGTTTGGGAATTTCTGCTGTTTCTAAAAGTACAATTTCTTGTCTTGTAGCACAGCCTGTAGTGCAATCTAAACCTAAATCCCCCCCACCTTCCCCCCACCACCTGCATTTATGCTTAAAGATATTCAAGATGCTTTAAAGCAAGCAACACAAGAAATAAAGGAGGAGATGGCTGATCTCCTTGACAGTAAAATGAAGGAGGAGATGGCTGACCTTCTTGAGAATAAAAATAGAGAAATGAGGGAAGATTTTTTTTATTTTTTTATTTTTTTAAAATTCCATTTATATCCCGCCCTTCTCCGAAGACTCAGGGCGGCTTACAAGCTTAGCAGTAGCCTTCATTCTATGTATATGCCTGCTTATTAGGGCTTTCACACACACCCCAAGCGGCATTATTACAAAGTCAGCTTATTGCCCCCAACAATCTGGGTCCTCATTTTACCTACCTTGGTAGGATGGAAGGCTGAGTCAACCTTGAGCCTGGTGGGATGCAAACCTGCACTAATTGCAGGCAGCTGGTGTTACTTAAGGAGGCATTAGCCCACTGCTCCACCAAGTGCAAGATATAATGCTTGCACTTCAAGGGTTAGCTACACATATTGAACGCTTGGATGACCGGGTGGATGAAAAACTAGAAAGCAGAGTTGTCAAAGTTGAAAATAAGATTGATATAACAGAGGATGAAGTTACCATCTCACAATATAGAGATATGGAATTTGCATTGCGAATAAGAGGATTAAAGGAGGACTCACGAGAAGATCTGAAAGAGGAGGTGGCAAAAGCTATAGCTCCTATTCTGGGATGTGAACCTGAGGAATTATCAAGAGAGATGGATAAAATATTTAGGGTTAATTCCTGGATTGCGAGGCAGAAAAAATTACCCAGAGATGTGGTTATATATTTTTCGAGGAGATCACTTCGAAATGCAATTATTCAGGGTTTTTACAAACAGAGATTTCAAATTGCAGATCAAAATATTATAATCTTAAAAGAAATACCTCCAAAAATTCTTAGAAAAAGAAAAGATTTCGCCTTTCTGTCTGAGGAGCTCAAAAACTGACAGGTCCAGTTTAGATGGGAGATACCTATTGGAATAGTGGTGAATTATGCAGGGACACGATATAGACTTAATACAATTTCAAAGGCAAAAGATTTTTATACTTATGTCCTGAAAGCAGGTTCACCACCATCTCCACGACCTAAGAGAATAGAAGAAAGGCTGGAAGATAAACAACCAGTTGAAGGTGCAATGTCACTGGTTGTAGGAGATTTACCGCAGGCTGAGCCTATTGAACAGAGTTTGGAGGTAAAGGATGATCCAAAGGAACAGAGGATGACTCGTGCTGCATATAGACGTAAAGAAAAGGAGCAGAAGCAGAAGGCTAATTCTGGACCAACAATACAAGGCCCGATTACTGCAGAGCCTGTGGGAGGGGCACAACTGAAGAGATCAATGGCTGATCTTCAAGTAGTGTTCCAGAGGTTCTAGGCCACTAAGGATGGCAAAGCTTCTGACATGGAATGTTAATGGCCTGAATTCACCACAGAAAAGAAAGAAAGTATTTCACTACTTGAAACAACATAAAAACGACATTGTTTGCTTACAGGAGACTCATATTGCTGTGAAAGATCAAAAGTACTTGATTAGTTCTCAGTTGGGATCACATTTTATAGCTTCTGCCCCAGATAAAAAGGGGGGAGTGGTTATTTATGTAAGAAGAGATTTATCGGCTAGATTAATTGAATTTGATATACAAGGAAGATATGTTATTATTGAACTAGTGCTACAGGGCAAGAAAGTTCTTATTATTGGATTATATGCCCCTAACCAACAACAATTATTGGTAGGGCAATATTGGAAGAAGGATTGCTTGCTACTATAGAAGAATGGATGCTTAAAGTGTCAAATTTAGCAGAAATGGCTAAGATTGCTGCTTATTTGAAGGATCATTCACAAGAAAGATACATTTCGGTCTGGAGAAGATGGATAGATTATATTCAGAATAAATATGGGACTAAAAAGTTCCATTTAGCCTATGAGTAAATTTTAGAGTATTATTATTATTAATAGTTTATTATAGTGGAATTTTTATTAGTTTTAATTATATGATATTATTATTTTTAGTATTAGTATTGTTTAACAACTTGGATATTGTATTGCTTAATAATTAGGATATTAATTTGTTTATGTTTTTATTATTATTATGTTTACTTTTAATTTGTTTATATTTATGTTAAAGGGGAGTTAAAGCGCATTATGGACTTGGTTATTTATATAGTTGGTTAATGTTAGTTAGATTATGATTATTATATTTGTAACCCTGTACTCAGCTCTGGGAAGTGGGGGAGGGAGAGGGGGGTTTAGGGTGGGTGGGTCTTGGAGTTTATATTGTAAACTTATAAAACTTTTCAATAAAAAAAAGAATAAAAGTAGCTTGTTTCAGACTGAAGACATTTGCGTAGCTGTTCAGGTATCCTATTTTGGATAGCTATTTGTTAGTTCTGTTTGCTAAATAGTGTATATGAGTCCTTTGACTCTACCACAGGTTCTTGGCAGCCTGTTCTTCCTTGTATCCTGACATCATGTTCCACAAAGTGTCAAACATGAGACATACTGTGGCTTTCAGGTATAACTCAAAATTATAATGCCTATTGTTTGAAGCAATACAGGCTGAATTTGGGGTGGCACAAAGAGTAATTATACACACACACACACACACACACACATATTAACAAACTAAACAAACACTGGGATGGAATAAGAAAAAACTAAAACAGTTTTTATTGCTAAAAGATCAAGCTTTCGTTGGCTAACTGCCAACGTCGTCAGGATGGAAATGCTGGGGTGAGGAGATCGCATTTATACTGTTGGTGTCTGCACTCTGCTCATGCAGCGCGTCACCGATCTGTTTGTTGAGGTCGGCCATATTTATTTGAGTTGTCGTGCATCCATTTTTGGGGGATGTAGTTGTCTCTGGGTATGTGTTGTCAAAAGTGAATTGCTGATAGTTCCATGTGTTGTAGCCATAGCTCTAGTCATTGCCCGTGATCTCATACCAGAGGTCCTAAATGGTTGTTGCTCTTCTTCCCTGTGTTCTACATTGCAGGGGGGTTGTGTGTTGGTTCAATCTTGATTTTGATACAATGAGGCGCTCTGTGAATGCTTGCGCTGTTTGCCTTCATATTGTGGACATCGTTCCTCTTCTCAATTCCTTAGTGCCTGGTATGCAGGGGGGAGGTCTATGTGCCGGTTGATAGAGGAGTGGTTTGAAAACCAAGCTTCCTTCCTTAAGCGGCTGCCTTTAGTGTTGTCACTGGCAATTGCCTCGGTCCCTGTTAAAGACATGGTTATGTGTAGCCATGTGTGCCCACACCTGTGAATGATGTTCTTGTCTTCTAATAGCGAGCTTGTGTTCATGCTATTAGAAGATAAGAACAACATTCACAGTTGTGGGCACACATGACTACACATAACCACATCTTTAATCTAACAGGGATCGAGGCACCAGGGACAGGTTTTGTGGAGAAAGATTTTCCATAGATCAGAGGGGGCATGGTTTCGCATGCTGCCTGCATTCAGCAGATGGGGCTTCACTTGTTTGTGTGGCCTAATTGCTGGCAAGCTGCGGCCCAGTGCCGGTCCATGGACTGGGGCTTGGGGACCCCTGTTCTAGTCCATCCCCCTGCTCAGGCAGGAAACCCTATACCATATCATACAAATGCAATATCTTGTTAAAAACGTCCAGTGTTGGAGCATTCACAACATCTGGAGGCAAGTTGTTCCACTGATTAATTGTTCTAACTGTCAAAAAAAAAATCTTAGTTCTAGGTTGCTTCTCTCCTTGATTAGTTTCCATCCATTGTTTTTTGTACTGCCCTCAGGTGCTTTGGAGAATAGCTTAACTCCCTCAGGCAGGTCCTGAGATATTGGAACACTGCTATCATGTCACCACTCATCCTTCTCTTCTTTAACTAGACATACCCAATTCCAGCAACTGTTCCTTATATGTTTTAGCCTCCAGTCCCCTAATCATCTTTGTTGCTTTTCTCTGCACTCTTTCTAGAGTCTCAACATCTTTTTTTACATCAAGGTGACCAAAACTGAATGCAGTATTTCAAGTGTGGTCTTACCAAGGCATTATAAAGTAGTACTAACACTTCATGTGATCTTGATTCTATCCCACTGTTAAGGCAGCCTAGAACTGTGTTGGCTTTTTTGACAGCTGCAGCATGCTGCTGGCCCATATTTAAGTGATTGTCCACTAGGTGTCTGAGATCTCTCTCACAGTTACTACTGCTGAGCAAGGTAGCACCTGTATAATACATGGTGGGGTTTTTGTTTCGCCTAAATGTAGAACCTTATTTTTTTCACCATTGAATTTCATTTTGTTAGATAAGGTTTATTGAAATTAGCTCTCTTAAAGTCCAGTTTGACTTTGTTCTATTGCTTGTGCTTTCATAATGTTGAATTCCGATGTTGCATGATCACTCCCTTCCAAGGTTCCTATAGCTTCAACATCTTCTGTCATTTCATCCCTGTTAGTGAGAATTAAGTCCAATATGACTGATCCTCTAGTTCTGTTCTCTACTTTTTGAGAGACAAAATTGTCTTCTAGGTTTGTCAGGAACCTGCTTGATCTTCCACTTTGTGCAGAGTTTGTTTCCAGGTTGATGTCAGGGTAGTTAAAGTCCCCCATTACTATTATGATGTGCTTCCTACATACCTTAATTAACTGACTTGCAAAAAGTTCAACTATTTTCTATTTGGTTGGGTAGTGTATAATAAACACCTATGGCAATGACATTTTCTTCCCCTTTTATATTGACCCAAATACATTCAAGACAGTTTTCATCATTCTTGTGCTCTATTTCTGTAGACATGTAGTTATTTCTTATATATAGGGCAACTCTACCTCCTCTTTTATTTGGTCTATTTCTTTTAAATAATTTAAATCCATCTAGCTGTATATGTTGATGATCATTCTTCAAAAAATGGACAGAAACTTGATAATAATTTTGGTGTATATAGACATAACTTTAAAATAGTTTTAGTTTAAATCAAAGTTCAATCAATTATATTCAGCTAATATACAGGTGAAACTCGGAAAATTAGAATATCGTACAAAAGTTCATTTATTTCAGTAATGCAACTTAAAAGGGGAAACTAATATATGAGATAGACTCATTACATGCAAAGCAAGATAGTTCAAGCCGTGATTTGTTATAATTGTGATGATTATGGCTTACAGCTCATGAAAACCCCAAATCCACAATCTCAGAAAATTAGAATATTGTGAAAAGGTGCAATATTCTAGGCTCAAAGTGTCCCACTCTAATCAGCTGATGAAGCCATAACACCTGCAAAGGGTTCCTGAGCCTTTAAATGGTCTCTCAGTCTAGTTCAGTAGGAATCACAATCATGGGGAAGACTGCTGACCTGACAGTTGTGCAGAAAACCATCATTGACACCCTCCATAAGGAGGGAAAGCCTCAAAAGGTAATTGCAAAAGAAGTTGGATGTTCCCAAAGTGCTGTATCAAAGCACATTAATAGAAAGTTATGTGGAAGGGAAAAGTGTGGAAGAAAAAGGTGCACAAGCAGCAGGGATGACCGCAGCCTGGAGAATTGTCAGGAAAAGGCCATTCAAAAGTGTTGAGGACTTTCACAAGGAGTGGACTGAGGCTGGAGTCAGTGCATCAAGAGCCACCACACACAGATGGGTCCTAGACATGGACTTCAAATGTCGTATTCCTCTTGTCAAGCCGCTCCTGAACAACAACGTCAGAAGCGTCTTACCTGGGCTAAAGAAAAACAGACCTGGTCTGTTGCTCAGTGGTCCAAAGTCCTCTTTTCTGATGAGAGCAACTTTTGAATCTCATTTGGAAACCAAGGACCCAGAGTCTGGAGGAAGAATGGAGAGGCACACACTGCAAGATGCTTGAAGTCCAGTGTGAAGTTTCCACAGTTTGTGTTGATTTGGGGAGCCATGTCATCTGCTGGTGTTGGTCCACTGTGCTTCATTAAGTCCAGGGTCAGCGCAGCGGTCTACCAGGAGATTTTGGAACACTTCATGCTTCCTTCCGCAGATGAGCTTTATGGGGATGCTGACTTCATTTTCCAGCAGGACTTGGCACCTGCCCACACTGCCAAAAGCACCAAAACCTGGTTCAATGACCGTGGGATTACTGTGCTTGGTTGGCCAGCAAACTCGCCTGACCTGAACCCCATAGAGAATCTATGGGGCATTGCCAAGAGAAAGATGAGAGACATGAGACCGAACAATGCAGAAGAGCTGAAGGCCGCTATTGAAGCATCCTGGTCTTCCATAACACCTCAGCAGTGCCACAGGCTGATAGCTTCCATGCCACACCGCATTGAGGCAGTAATTGCTGCAAAAGGGGCCCAAACCAAGTACTGAGTACATATGCATGCTTATACTTTTCAGAGGTCCGATATTGTTTTATGTACACTCCTTGTTTTATTGATTGCATGTAATATTCTAATTTTCTGAGATTGTGGATTTGGGGTTTTCATGAGCTGTAAGCCATAATCATCACAATTATGACAAATCACGGCTTGAACTATCTTGCTTTGCATGTAATGAGTATATTTCATATATTAGTTTCCCCTTTTAAGTTGCATTACTGAAATAAATGAACTTTTGCATGATATTCTAATTTTTCGAGTTTCACCTGTAGTTCCTTTGAGTGTCATTATGTCCTCCCCTGGTGATGCATTTTGAACAGATTCTGAAGGGCTGATTATGCCTTTTTTTCCTCAAAAATAGTTGTTTTTAAACCCTCAGTAGATATTGTAAGAATTTTGTATGACTAAGGAGTAAAATAGGAATACAACAAAGCACAAATATGTAAACATATTTTACCTGCTATATCTGTGCATTGAGGGAACAACTGCAATTTAAGCTGACTGCCTTCAAGCAATAGCTTATAATCTAAAGCATAACCATCTACCTGTAGCTTTATTTTTAGATGGAAGTACAGAGCAGGATAAACAATAATAATAATAATAACAACAAAAGGAGAAGAATAGAATGTCAAAAATAATTTTGTTGTCATTTTATTCAATTTGCTAAATAGGCTGAGTGCTTCTGTGGATTCTTCTTGCTTTCTGACTATTTTTTTTTTAACTCATGAGCATCTATGAGGAACACTATCCAGGTTACTGTATATTACTCTCAAATGTTGAAATGAACAGTTTTTACAGCATTATAGATCTGTTTTATATACTGATTATGATAATTAGTTTGAATGAAAAACACATCACTTGCTTAAAGGAGACAGAGGAGTATATGAGTCTTTTTTTTATTAAAAAGTTTTAACATACAATTTTTCCCTTAAAAAATCCCCCCTCCCCCCCCTTCTCCCTCCCCCCCTTCCTCTCCCCCCTCCCCCCCTCCCCCCCGACTTCCCAGAGCTAAGTACAAGGTATATATATAAAAAAACAATCATAAACAACCATATACTAACAACCATAAACTCTAAAATCTATCACTCTCTAGCTTATATAGGATAAAACAAACCTTAGTAATATTAAATATACATAAATATATATATAAAAAAACCAATATAGAAAAAAAAATAAAGAAAGAAGAAAGAAGACTTATTCAAATATAAAACTTCTTAACCCTATACTTATTCTGAGTAAACTCAAGCCATTTTCTCCCTTCCATAATATAGCGTTCCTGCGAGTAATCTTTCAAATAGGCCGAAATCTTCACCATTTCGACCAAGTAGGAAACCTTTAAAATCCACTCTTCTATGGTCGGCAGTTCCTCTTTCCAATACTATCCTATCAAAAGTCTTGCTGCCGTAATTAAATTCAACATCAACTTAGTATATTCCATCAAATTTTTATCCAAAAAGCCTTAACCTTTTTGCAGGTCTACCATATATGAAAATATGAAAATATATTACGTCTTTATCACCGCTCCTCCAACATTTAGGCTAATAATTCAGATACATGCTTAGCTTTTTAAAGTCTAAATACCATCTATAAAACATTTTGTAAAAATTCTCTCTTAGATTTCAAACTTATATAAATTTTACATTCCTCATCCAAATCTTTTCCCACCTCCCACTACTTGGCTGTAAGTACGTTGTGAAAGTTCCATAGACTTCTGCTGATCTTGTTCTTTTATCTTTTTTGATCGTTTTAAAGCAGCACGCGTCACCCTCTGTTCTCTGGGATCATCCAAAAGTGTTATAACTTGATCTCCTGCAGCACCATTCTCCTCTATCTGTCCATCTTCAGCCTCTTGATATTCTCCTTCTCCAGATCCCTTTGCAGCTTCCAGAAGTGTTAATGGGGTTGCTTTTAAAACATTATTGTAAAAATCACGCGCTTGCATCACAGTAACCAAACGGTACCTTTTACCTTCATACATCACCATCAACCCAGCTGGAATCTCCCATCTGAACCTTATATCTCGTTGCTTGAGCTCTTGCACCAGAAATGTAAAATCCTTCCTTCTCCTTAAAATCTTTGGAGGAATTTCTTTTAGAACCAGAACTTCTTGATCAGCAATCACGACTTTAGTATCATAGGCAGCTTGTATAACTTCATCTCTAATTTCCCTTTTTGCAAAATAAACCACCACATCTCTAGGCAGCTTTCTCTGTCTAGCAATCCATGAGTTCACACGATACACTTTATCCATGCCTCCTTTTATTTCAGATGCTGGCTGATTCAATACCACTTCGAGAGCCTCAGAAACCAGCTGCTTTAAATCTTCCTTAATATTCTCCTTTAAACCTCTAATTCTAATGGCAAACTGCATCTGGAAATATTGAGCAAGACTTAATTCTCTATCCATTTTGTCTCTTAAATCTTCATTCTCCAATACTTTTGCTTCTAATATAGCATTCTTTTGAGTCAAATCTTTGACTTTTTCATCCAAATCTTCCACACATTCAGCCACTTTATACACTGAAGACAAAATGTCTACCTTCATCACGCTGAACTTCTGTTCCATCCTCTCTTCTATTCTCTCCTCCAATTTCTCCAATTTCTCCTCCATCTTTGCAAATTTATCATCCATTGATTGATTAATTGATTCCAAAAGTTTATCCAGAGCATCTCGTAAGTCCTTCGATGTCACTACATCAGGAGGATGTAATGCCTGCAATGATTATTGTTGCACCGGGGAAGTTCCAGCACTCCTAAGAGTTTTAGGGGGAGGTTTAGCCGCCATCTTTTACTTTCGATTGTGACGCACTTTCACTTAGAGTTTAAAAAATCCATCAAGCTCGAGAGTAGAATAAAATAGTCCTCTTCACCTTTTTCTCTTGTACCGCTCTGCCTGCTCTTTTTATTCCATAGTCCTTCCTTCAGGCAGGGGTGGTCGCAGACGCCTGGCTCTGCTCCATAAAGTCAGGAGCAGAGGCGCTGGCCAGCTGGGAGCGACCCAGGCTACGGGGGAGTTCAATCCTTCGACCGCCCAAGCTGCAAGCTCAGGCGGCCCCGGAGAACTCAACCCCTACCTGGGGCCTCACCCCCTCCTCTTCTCCCGAGGAGGGGGTTTCAAATTCGCCCGAACAGCTGATCGGCGCTGTTTCGGGCGAAAAAAAACTCAGCTGAGCCGCGGGCAGCCCGGGAAGGCTGTCTCCGTCGCCGCGGAGCCACCGGAAGTCCCCAGGAGTATATGAGTCTTGTCCAAGAAATAAGTCTGCATGTACAGTATATGTATGGACTAATGCATTGGGTACAATGTTAACATAATATTTTCATCTGATTGAAGTGAAGCCCCATTGCTACCTCCCCCTTCACATTTTAATGATAACTGTTGTGTCATTTGGGCACTAATTCTGGTTTCATATCACCTGAAGCAGAACATTTAACTCTAGGTATGCAAACGGACTCTGGAAGTTCTTTCCTCATATTATTTCAGACCTCAGGAGAATGTGTCTGTCTATAGCTGAACCAACCAGGTACATTTTTTCCTAGGATACTACTTGAACCCATCCAGTATGTCAGTTCATTTTTCAATGTGTCATATGTTCACTAAAATTGAGTAAATCAAATCTCTAGTAGCCATGGATAAGCATGTTGTACATACTATACCTAGAAATGTCAGATGTGGTATAGAAATAATGGTAAGACAAATATATAAATGCCATACAAACATACTCACTGAAATGCAATAAAGACATGTGTGGAATCTGTCCCACCTGATCAGTGGTCCCTAATTACTTTTCAGTGTGTGTGAGAATGTGATTGACATGGCCTAGGACAAGATTGCCTCCGCAGACAATACATGGTGAAAAATAACATTGGGATAGGCAAAGGAAAGGAGGTATTCTCATGCAGGAGTGTCATTTCATGATAGAACATTAAATATTATGTGTTTTATTACCTTAATTGATAGGGCATTATGCACAACACTTAGAGGTAGCTCCTTCCAATTACCAGTGAAGAGATCCCATTTTTTTTAAAAAAAGAAGTATCTTCTCCATATTTTACACTGCCGTTTCTTTAAAACACTGTTATAAATTTTACATTTATGTTCATACTTTTATGGTTCCACCTAAAAATGTCTGATTAAAGTGATGAACGATTACTGCTAGGCTCACTTCTACAAATTCTGTATATTTTGTCCATTTTTGATTAAACCTATTTTGCTTTAATGATCCATTTCTCTAGACAATAGATAATTTCCCTCAGAAAATACATATCATATCTTTTATGAAAACAGAGAAAAAATATAGGCTGTGTAAATTAATTGATGTCTGTAAATATTATCTAAGAAGGAATCGCCATATTTTTTCCCATTCCTATTTGACTTGCAAACTGGTAACATCCTATGCACAATATATTTACTGTACGTATGACAGAGAGACAGACAGATAACAGCAAGTGGTAGATGTCTTATTGATGGGAAAAACAACTATGAATTACTCTCATGAATGTATGGAATGATGGGGTGGGAGAATCTGGGCACTTCTCTCCATGAGCAATGATTCAGAATACCTTTCAGTTATTTTAAAAAACAAACACACAAACAAACCAGGATTACTGATCTCCTTGGACTGATATTCCTACTTTAGCCCCCTTCCCTTGGCATGTCTGTCAAGCTTTTTCTGAAGTTCAACAATCATGCATGAAGCCACATTGTTTCAGGGTTACAAATCTTAATTTTTGTTCTGTATTAGCCATAATGTTGATCTCTCAATTTCCTGGATGATATGGAAGGCTGAGAGATTGAAATTTCTCTCAAAAACATCAGGTTCTCTCTCTCTCTGCCTCTCCCTCTCTTTCTCTCTCTTTTTCTCTTCCATTTTGAAACAAAAAAGATAAAATATAGATGCAGAAAGTGAATGATATCCAAGGGAAACTGCATTCAGGAATTTTTTGTCCTTGATTAAAATACATCTATATAATAGATGATTAAAGATAAGTTAATTCAGGTACAATATTTTTTGTGAGACAATAGGTTTTTTTTAAAAAAAACACATCATATTCACAGATATCTTCATAACCCCTAGGAATCTGATTCTGATGAAAATGGTGTGATTGTATAATTTGGATTGGAGAATTCCTAAAAATATATAAGATTTCTTGTGCATACACAAGAGAGGGAATCCCAAGATGTTTGAAAATAAAAGATTTTCTACATTTCACAATCCAGAAATAGGTATTTGAAATGGTTGGCATATCATCATCTCCAACCTATATAGAGTTCCTTAAAACTGAATTCAAACTGAAAACTGAATTCAAATGTTTCATACAGAAGTAGTCTTCTGAGAAGACTGAGCTGGGTATTTATACTGCATAGCACACATAACATTCTCTGTTGTCTTCTGCAAACAAATATAAGGATATCTGTCAGTGGAGGTGTAAACTCTCTGCTAGTCCATTGCACATGTTTACCCACCACTCAGTAACTTCAAATACTTTTGATTTTTCCCCCTTTCATTTGGACACTGAAGACCTAGATTTTAATCTTCCAAGAGATCAATATTCCCACGTCCAATTCCATTCTCCAATATTGCTATATTGGTATGCAAACCAGGTTCTCCTTCTCTCCCTCCCTCCCCCCCTCTCTCTCCATTGATCAAATGAGTCAGGAACATAAGTGAAACAAATTACATTGGCCATTAAGAATTGGACAGTTTCCAGCCTCTGACTGTATCAATAGAAGCAGCATTACCAAGATACATTGGAATGTTTTAGAGCAAAATTAATGAAGGAAGAAGACAGAAAATGCCAACAACCAAAACTGATTCCAGGCCATCTAGGTATGGATCTGGGAATGAGTGGAGGTGACATCATGAAAACATGAATTATCTCTCAAAATCTTTTAATAAGACATCTTCATGTCACTACAAGTGGGCCATGTGGATGAATCCTTAGGCCTGAGGAAAATTTTCACAGTTGTAGAACAATTTCTATTGTAGACATTACCATTATGATTTATTGCCTGAAGAAATTATATATCTGCCCCCCCCACCCGAGAGTCTCTTATATCCCTGAAGATTCTTCTGAAAGAAATAAATTAAAAGGGTTGGAATTATCTTTGGATTAAAGATAATTCTTTGTTAATAAATACTATATTGCTATATACTATATATGGATAATGCATCAGTGCTATTGAGAACATTTGCAGTTGTACTGTACAGTTCAACTGCACACATCAGATTATCATGTTATGGTAATCAGGTAGAAGTAGGTCACACTAGGAAACCAAATTTATGAATGCTAATACTACTATTATAAGGTTGTGGTAACAGAATCTTGTGTGCCTAAAAGTGCCTCCTTCTGCCCTCTCTTTTTCCTTAAGAGAATTAGGGTGAAACCTGTGGTGCTTTCTCAAATTCCATTTCTGCCTCAGGCTCAAATTTCTTTTGCCTATCCTTTGTGGCTCTTCCTCCTGTTCCTCAGAGCTATTCTTATTGCCTATTATACATCTCTTGCCTATTGCCTGTGATACATCTTGTTTATTGCTATTATACATCTAGATTTGTTCAATCCTCCCTCCTTTCTAGTTATCATATAAATGCAATCAATCAGAATAAAGCTGAAAGGGACCTTGGAGATCTTCTAGTCCAAACCCCTGCTCAAACCGAAGACCAGATAGGTGGTTGCCCCAGTCTTTTCTTAATAACCTCCAGTGATGAAGCACCTATAACTTCTGAAGGCAAGCTATTCCACTGGTTAATTGTCCTCACTGTCAGGACATTTCTCCTTAATTCCAAGTTGCTTCTCACCTTGATTAGTTTCCATCCATTGTTTCTTGTCTTGCCTTCTGGTGACTTGGAAAATAGGTTGACTCCCTCTTCTTTGTGGCAGCCCCTCAAATAATGGAATACTGCTATCATGCCACCCCTAGTCCTTCTTTTCTCTAGACCAGCCATAGCCAATTCCTGCAACAATTCTTCTCATATTTTTGTCTCCAGGCCCTTAATCATCTTAGTTGCTCTTCTTTGCACTTTTTCCAAATATCATTTTTGTAATGTGGTGACCAAAACTGAACGCAGTATTTCAGGTGTGGTCTTACTGAGGATTTATAAAGTAGTACTAATACTTCACATGGTTTTTATTCTATGCCTCTATTTATACAATCAAGGATTATATTAGCTTTTTTAGCTGTTGCTGCACACTGCTGGCTCATGTTTAAGTGATTGTTCACTAGGACTCCAAGGTCCCTTTCACAGTTACTGTTTTTGAGCCAGGTTTTGCCTAATCTGTACTTATACGTGTACTTTTGTTGTTTTTTTTTCCTGCTTAGGTGTAAAACCTTGCTTCTCTCCAAATTTCATGTTGTTGGATAGGGCCCATTGTTCAAGTCTATCAAGATCTTTTTGAATCCTGAGCTAAACCTATGAAGTTAGTTTAGTTACAAAATGTATACTTCATCTTTTAACATTTCCAGGGGACATATTAAAATAATTTCTAAAATGCAAGATTTGAGAAATGTTCCTGTAAATCAGTAGTATCAGCAGAAGAGACAAGAGCAATCAGAAAGATAAAAACACATTATAACATAGTACATAGTACATCTTTCTGAAAGGACAGAGTTCATTTTGATAAAAGTTGCAAGATCCTATGGACATCATTGCTGTAAATTATACACTTTGATTTAACAATTAACATTTTCTACTAATCAAAGACTGTAGAATAAACCAAGAAAAAAAATTAACACCTTGGAAACTTCAAAGTGAAGCAAAAATAGATTCTAAGTTCAAACTGAATAGCATTAGTCAGATGTTTTTAAGTTGTCTCTGTGAATCCCCAACTTTGTTCCATCCTCAGTGGATTTTAAGAATACAGTATAGTAATTTTCATATTTCTTGCAATTCTTCCATACTGCTTATTTCTCTAGATCAGGGGTAGGCAACCTTGGCTCTTTTATGACTTGTGGACTTGAACTCCCAGAATTCCTGAACCAGCATGTACATTTATAGAACCTATCATAAATGATTCACTGTGGAATAATAGTTATTCCTGTGGAATCCTGTAGAAGCTCACTAGATGAACTTGGGCAAAGCAACAGGGGAGAATAGGAGGAGAGAGGATTTCTCAAGCTCCTGAATGAAAGTCAGGATATACATACATCTATCTGAGGGACATAATTTATTTATTTTTTTCTTTTGCAAAATAGATTCTGGCAATTTATGCATTCATTTTGTATTCAGGGTTTTCTTTGTTTGTTTGTTTCACAAGACATTATTAAAATATAGAAAATGGCAAGCTTTCCATCACTAAACAAGAGGTTCTGATTGCTGAAGATGGAAGCAGCAAAATAATGGAAATGATTTAAAGGAATAAATGAATGATGAATGAATAAATAAATGAATGAATTATTGGCTTCTATTCTTCATCTTCATCAATTATTATTATTGTTAGTTTTCCATTCCATTCTCTTTCCATCTCCATATCACATTCCAACATATATATTTAATCATACTGTTTGTTTCTCCTCACTTCTTGCATATTTTCTTCAAGACTTTTGAAAAGCTCTATTGCTCATGAAATCTCCTCAAGGCAAATATTACTAAATGCCTTAAGAAGGCTTCCTATATAATTAATGTACTGTAAAAAGATTAAACATTTTTTAAAAGAGTAACTATTGGATGATGAGGAAAGGTATTTCAAATCAGAGGTATAAGGAACATAAACTGTGTAGCATCATATATACCACTGGAATTCATTCACTAAAGATACAATTTTATACCCTTTTACTGAAGAATAAGGGTCATTAAACATAATGGGGTTACTTCTGAGTAGACATATATAGGATTGTGTTAGAAGGCATTTAACAGGCCAAAAGCCAGCTTAGATAAGGGTTTTGGTTAAGAGCTTCATAAGTTTATTAAATTGTCTTTATATTGAGATAGTATGTGTGTTGTTTTATACAGTATGTTCTTTCTTTTCCCCTTTGTCTTCAACAAGGAGAGTGTCTTTCCCTCCCCCCCACCAGTGTAGACAATTTGACCTGTGAGATGCAAATGCTAACCTGTGAAACAAATGAATAACAACCTACATTAAAATATTGAGGACTCATCATCGGATCCTCCATAGCAAGAACATGGCTAGTATTTATTTGCATTGTTCATACCGTGACATCAGAATGCTGATGTTTTCATGAAATTGCCTTCATCTCATTTCTAGCCCATAGCCAAAGCTGCTGAAAGTTACTTTTAGCTCTCCTAATCTTAAAGCAGGGGACCTCAACCCCTGGTCCATGGACCAGCACTGGGCTGCGGCATGTGAAACCCCATCCAGCGGATGCAGGCAGTATGCAAGACCACTCCCCCTCTGGTGCATGGAGAAACTTCTCTCCTTGGAACCAGTCCTTGGTACCCAAAAGGTTATAAAGTGATATTTTTTTGTTCTGTTGACACAGTTTTGGCCATTGGCTCTTCATGACTATTTCAGCTTGGGCTGAGGGCAAATATGAACATCTAGCTTTTATAGAAGTATCTGCCTGAGTAATGCCTTTCCTGTATTTTTCAATATGCTTGTTAGACCTTATGCAGATTTCTTATAAATACTGATTTAGTGATTTAAAAAATAACAATTCTAGATCTATGTTTAAAATAGAGCTAATGTTCCTCAGAGTGCAAATCCTGTTTTCTTCAGAAGATCAGTTTAAAACCAGGAAAGAGACAGCAGTGTTTCGCTGGTTTTGACATTGCAAGGTGAATTAAAGGTGTTTCACTATTTCTGCCAAGAAGAGGGGTTACATGTACATACTTTTTATTTTTTTCTATTACTGGACTTTGGGGGAACATTATTAGATTTTTCCTTGTCTTCATGGTTGTCCAGATGGATTTATTGTTGATAGGTTTTTGTGTTGTAGCACTTTAACTCTATTGGAAATTATTTGTTATCAAAAACTTCCTTCAGCTTTATTTCACAACATTCTTCTATGTCAGTGATCATTCAACCAGCTTATTTCTAGATACAAGTTTAGCACCCTTTCATAAGAGCACTATGGCCATGGGTTTTTTTTTAAATATACCTAGTAATCTTTCAGGAGAGCACTGGATTAATGTTGAAAAATTGCTCAGCAGACAGACCACAAACATCAAAAATTTCAAACTTACCTTGCCTTGTATTACAGAAAATGATTGTTATTTTTCCCCTAGCAGATAACTCTCAAAGGAGGTGGAAGAAATGCTTCCACCACTTTTCTTAAGTTGACTTGCATTAAAACAAGGAGTTGGTTACTATGAGTTGAATGGTATAAAAATTCATTTAAATAACTATAAGGAAACATCAGTTGTTGGGCCCATTCATGCTGCAAAATGGGGTTCAGCAGTACGATAATTAACAAAGTAGCTGGATTATCAGTGAGTTTCATGCTTTTCTTGTAATTCTTAAGGAATGCTTCAGCTGAGTCCTGTACTTTTATTTTCATAGTGGCACTTCACATTAGCATGAAATTAATTGGCAACTCTAAATTGTACTTGTTTACAATTTAGTCACTAAGCATAACTTCTTGAAGCTAAAAGCTATAATATGTTCCTGATGACTTGAAGGGAACTTTGGAAGCTTTATTAATTGCTTGCTTTCTTCAATGTGATAATCAAAGATAAAAAAAAAGGCTGCTCATTCTGAAATCTCTGCCTTAAAAATCTGGGAACTCAATGTAACCATTGGTAAAAAGGAACCATCTGCCCATTGCACTGGGTCAAATGAATTGCAATGGAAAAGGGCTACAGTGGTTGCACTATGGAGTTGAGTTAGTGATTCAATAAGGGATGGCAAACTATTTAGGTATAATTACCTTGGTAGATTTACTAAAGGGTTCCTCCCTTCTCTTCATCCTTGAGGTCAGCCCCACTTCTGCAGTGCTGTTTTGGTTGCTAGAAAAACCAGAACCCTCCCTTCTTCAAGCCTTTTCTTTCATTCTGGATGATCAGAGATATGAGTATTCCATGATTTCACACAGTTACTTATAAAGCGATATCTCAAACCCCAGCTTTTCAACAGTGATCCAGCAGCTTCATCTACCTTGGACAAATCCAGATAATTTACTCCATGTGGAAATTTCCTTTCTTTCTATAATACAGTAGATTTTATGACAGATTCAATATGTGTGTCTCTGGAAAAAAATAAATTCCACAGCACATTTATTTTCATATTAGCTTGAGGTCAATAGTTATCAATATCATACTCCTAAAGTCATATTGCCACATCAGACATTTTTCCCCTAGATAGAAGCCTCAGTGAAAGATGAAAGCTTGAATCCAATAACACTGGCATTTATATTATGTGGCCTGTGTGAAAGTTCGAACTACAAGGAATGTATAATGTGTAATATACCATTTATGGAAGGCAACATGGGATTAAAGTGGCTGTCTGGCTATTCATAAAGAATGGTGATAGATAAAAGACCATTGTTGATAAAAGATATTAAAAACAATACTAGCTAGATTTACAAAAGCATTGTAATACCAATTAGATAGGTAGAAAAGAATCAGACCAGAATATATTTTGAGTTTGCATGACAGTTTTGGTTTTAGTTTATAATCTTAGGTAGTGGTTGACTTCTACAAATGATTCCCATCATGCAAAAGATTCTTATATGTGCTTCCTTGCTTTATTATCTCTGTATTATCTAGAAGCATATATTATATGGGAGGTATTTACAGAGCGTGCTTTCCTGTATATTCAGTGAAAGGAATCACTTCTGGAAATCCACCCTTTCCTTGAGCATAAATTAAATTCATACATCCATAAAAATTACTTTTCTTAGACTCCTTTTCTCTCCTATTTGTCACCTTGGCTCCAAATCCAACTTGCATTCCCAGCCTCTTGCACTTGACAGGGAGAAGAAGAACAAATAAAGATTTTAATTCAATTTGCTGAAGTATAATTTAACTTCAGGTAATAATTAAAGCAGTAAAGTTAATGATCTTGACTGTGTTCAGAATAAACCATAAAAGGAAAAATGAAGCTAACTTTGGTATTAACAATTCAAAGAAGCAGTATTTCCCAGATCATGAGGAAGTGTAGAGGAAGGAAAATAAACCTGTACTGATTGTAGAATACCAAATGGTCTATTATTCAATTAAATTCTTTCTTAGTTTGCGGAGAAGGTACCACTCATATTTTCTTGGCAAGGCACTAACAGCTGTAGCCACCTTTGAAAGAATGAAATAGAAATTTCAGGATATATGCCTTACAAACTTAAAAAAAAAACTAACTTTAGATCATGAAAAATCATCACATGAAAGAGGAAGTTCCTGATATGATGAGTTGGCATATCTACATCAGCAGCTGATATAAGAAGTCTTTCTCCCTTGTACCTTATTGATGACACACATATGCTGTGGCAATCTGTTATTTGCCTTACCTCCATGATGTCCTCAACCCATGAGGCTTAAGTGCCCTTAGTTGTACTGGCACATTTCCCTCTTATCCCATAACTCTTTTAGAGCAGCCTCAGGTTCCATAAAATTGCTCAGGCTTCCTTACTCATTATTTTGGAGAGAAATCAGCTGATTCCAATGCTTTAAAACAAAACGTAGGTAGAGCCAAAATTATATTGGGAAACCAAATGTGTTTTTTATAGATTTCTGTGAAATCAGGAATGGATGGAGAAAGGCAAGGCCTGAAACTGTGGAATAATTTGCCAAAGGAAATATAGTCATGCAATTACATCTTTCAGGAGAATACATTTACAAAAAGTCAAATGCTTTGTTGCTTTTCTAGTTTTTACTCCGTTAACAGTATCTGATATTATGACTTAATAGTTTCACTGAATTGCCTTATTATAGGTTATCAGTTGCCTTGAGCATCTGGAAAAAAATAGTTTTCTATCCCTTTAGATTATCTTCATATCACGTAATGTCAGCTCTGCTAAATTTCTGTGAAACAGAAATATACCTCATAATATCACATGCATGGCCAAGGAAAAGTCACTCTGACCCAGATGCACATCTTTTCCTATTTCCTTATACTCTATCTTGATTTTAAAATGCTGATTTTTTCAGGAGGCGAGCCATTCTATATCATCTCATTGATTGACAGGGTTGAACTATGATGAAATGACACCGGGCCAAAGATAATGGCTTGGTTGCTAAATAATAACTAGATAAACTGATTAAAGTAGCAGCATGAGTCACAAACTGTTGCTTCGCGGAGGGGGGTGGGGAGATGGCTGTGTTGGGGTATAGAATAATTTATTTTATTTTATTCCTTTTAAAAGATATTCTCGGGTTTTTTTATGGTGTTGCTTATGCCACTGACAAAGCAACAATAGCAAAGTTCAAAGCCAGCAAGGCACATATTATGAGATGATGAAATTGTATTAGGATTTGAAATACCACTGAACAGAGAATTTGTAAGCTTTGAAATGGCCTTGTAATAAACAGTGGGAAATACAATCCACAAGAGAGACAGATACAGGTATCACTCATTGTCCAGTTGATTGAGACCTTAGCAAGCACGGACCATGTTTCTCTTTTGTTTTATTTTTCTCTCCAGCATACTAAAAATCTTCTGCAGTAACTAGTCTATTATGTATTGAATGCCAAGCAGACCATTTTTCTCTCTGTAAGCGGCAAAGGCCTGTGAAGAATGGCATAGGGCAATATTTCTTTCTGGAAATAGGAGTTAAATGTACCTGGTGGTTGGAAAATGAATAAGATTGTGCTAAAAACTTCAAGCCTGAATTAATATAAGATGTCCATTTTTTGCCAAAAAAATATTTTTGGAGCAGCAAGGTATTATTAGTATGTTTGATCACATAGTCAGCCAGATGTTGACTGGATTTGGCATTTTTGTCTACCTAGTGAGTCCTTCCCATGGATCTGGGTTAGGCAGAGATTGATGTTTGATACTACTAAAGGTATTGTCACAGGATGTAAGCTCAAATAAAACTGCCTTTCACAATTGACTGATGGCGATTTTGTCAATGCAAATGATGCTGCAGATATTTTGGAATTGCATCCAAGGTGGCTACTACTTTCTTTTGCCACAGTGTTCTAGTTCTTATTCCAAGATCTTGTATTTTGTCATTTTTCTCCAGTTCTTTGTCTTCTGTTGTCGCCAGCTATTGCAATATGCACTACCCAGAATTTGTTGTCTTTCTTATCAACAATTGTTAAGTCTGGGGTGCTATGTGGCAGGTGTGTCTACATAGAACTTTAACTTCTTCCTTTACTATTACTTTGTCTGCTTTTGTGGTTCCAACATTTCTTGCTTGCAGGCAATTGGTATTTCTTACAAATATTCCAATACATCATTGTCATGCCCAGGGCTTTTTTTGTCATAGAGTGCTCAGAACGGAGTTCCGGCACCTTTTTTGGATGGAACCTTGTAGGGTAAGCAAGGCGGGATGTATGACATGTGTGAGTTCTGGCACCTTTTTCTTTTACAAAAAACCACTGGTCATGTCACTATTTGTAGTCAGTCTGTGCAATCTTCTTTAAGCAGCTAAAAAGGCAGTCCACTGTTAATTCAGCTTTTTCGCAGAGGTAGCAATAGCTCTCTGTTGCCATCTTCTCAATTCTGGAATACAATTCTTTTACACATTTATTATTTATTTCCTTTTCTGTTTTCTACTCTATTCTTGATGTAATGTATCAGCATAGTATATGTATGGATCCAAGCAATGTGGTCTTTCACAATTTAACGGATGGAAATGTTGTCAATGCATAGTTTTTCCAAGTACCTACCACGTTTTTTTTGGTTTGACACCCAATAATGTGCCAATATTCACTGGGACCACTATGGACTGTTTTATGCCATAATGTTTCAACTTTAGTTTTCAGATTTTGATACTTTGTGACCTTTTCCAATTCTTTGTCTTCTATTCTACTATCCACTAGAATTGTTGTTGTTGTTAGTTGCAAAGTCATGTCCAACCCTTCATGACCCCATGCACAATGTTCCTCCAGGCCTTCTTGTCTGCTACCATCTTCTGGAGTCCATTTAAGCTTATGCCTACTGCTTCAGTGACTCCATCCAGCCACCTCATTCTCTGTCATCCCCTTCTTCTATTGCCCTCAATCTTTCCCAGCATTAGGCTCTTCTCCAGAGAGTCCTTTCGTCTCATTAGGTGGCCAAAGTATTTGAGTTTCAGCTTCAGGATCTGGCCTTCTAAAGAGCAGTCAGGATTGATCTCCTCTAGGACTGACTGGTTTGATTGCCTTGCAGTCCAAGGGACCCGCAGGAGTCTTCTTCAGCATAATAGTTCAAAGGCCTCAATTCTTTGGTGCTCAGCCTTTCTTATGGTCCAACTTTCACAGCCATACATTGCAACTGGGAAGACCATAGCCTTGACTATACACACTTTTGTTGGCAGGGTGATGTCTCTGCTTTTTAGTGTGCTGTCTAGATGTGCCATGGCTTTCCTCCCCAGGAGCAAGTGTCTTTTAATTTCTTGGCTGCAGTCTCCGTCTGCGGTGATCTTGGAGCCCAGGAAAATAAAATCTGTCACTACCTCCATTTCTTCCCCATCTGTTTGCTAGGAATTGAGAGGGCCAGATGCCATGATCTTCGTTTTCTTAATGTTAAGTTTCAAGCCCACTTTTGCACTCTCCTTCACTCGCAAAAAGAGGCTCTTTAGTTTCTCTTCACTTTCTGCCATTAGAGTGGTATCATCTGCATATCTTAGGTTGTTGATATTTCTCCCAGCAATCTTAATTCCAACTTTTGATTCATCTAGCCCTGCTTTTCTCATGATGTGCTCTGCATATAAGTTAAATAGGAAGGGCATCTGTATACAGCCTTGCCAGACTCCTTTCCCAATTTTGAACCAATCAGTGGTTCTGTGTCCAGTTCTCACTGTTGCTTCTTGACCCACATATTGTGATTCAGCATCAGCCTGTGGTTCTGGCAGCTCAGTTGGATGATTCTGAAGAGGAGGAGGAGGAGGAGGGGTTTGGAGAGCCTTTGGTGTCAGAGGAAGGTTCTGATGCACTGCAGAACTCTCGGCCTGGCCCCACACATCTTGTTCCTCCTCAGACTCAGCTGTGTGAGCATGAGGGATTGGAAGAAGATGATCCACAGCTGGCTCTGTTCAGGGACACTAGGAGCAGGAGGCAATCTAGCAGAACAGAACAGAGGAAAGCAATGAGGCAATTCAGGAGAAGGCAATGAGAAGCCATGCCTTGGGATTACTGATAAAAGGGGAATGTGTGGGAGGTGCTGGTTGCTGAAGGCAACCGTTTGAAGATCTTCTGCTAAAGTCCTGGTCTATTATTCTTGTTTAACTCTTGTTTAACCTTTTGGTTTAAGTCTTGTTTGAACTTTTTGTTTAACTTTTGTTTGAACTCTTTGTAAATAAATTTGGTTGGGTTTTTTCCAGCCTGTTGTTTATAAAAAGGGGTTGTCCCTGACATTCAAACAGGGCCGGTCGTAGGCTGGAACAGAACACATATAGATTTCTCAAGAAACAAATAAGATGGTCTGGTGCTCCCATCTCTTTAAGAACTTGCCACAACTTGTTGTGATACACACAATCAAAGGCTTTAGCATAGTCAATGAAGCAGAAGTAGATTTTTTCTGGAACTCCCTAGCTTTCTCCATGATCCAACGTATGTTGGCAATTTGATCTCTAGTTCCTCTGCCTCTTCTCAATCCTGCCTGTAGTTCTGGTTGTTCTCGATGCACATACTTCTGGAGTCTAGCTTGTAGGATTTCAAGCATAACTTTACTAGCATGTGAAATGAGTGCAATGGTGCAATAGTTTGAACATTCTTTGGCATTGCCTTTCTTTGGAATTTCAATATAAACTGACATTTTCCAATTCTGTGGCCACTGTTGAGTTTTCCAAATTTGCTGGCAAATTGAGTATAGCACTTTTACTCCATCATCTTTTAAGGTTTTGAATAGCTCAACTGGAATACTGTCACCTCCACTAGCTTTGTTGTTGATCAGATTTCCTAAGACCCATTTCACTTCACATTCTAGGTTGTCTGGCTCAGGGTCAGTGACCACCTCATTGTGGTTATCTGAGATGTTAAGCTCGTTCTTGTATAGTTCCTCTGTGTAGTTTTGCCACCTTTCTTAATCTCTTCTGCCTATGTTAGGTCCCTGCCATTTTGGTCCTTTATCATGCCCATCTTTGCATAAAACATTCCCTTTATATCTCCAATTTTCTTGAAGAGACCTCTGGTCCTCCCTATTCTATTGTTTTCTTCTATTTCTTTGCACTGTTTATTTAAGAAGGCATTTTTATCTCTTCTAGCTATTCTCTGGAATTCTGCATTCACTTGGGTGTATCTTTCTCTTTCTCCCTTGCCTTTCGCTTCCTTTCTTTCCTCACCTATTTGCAAAGCTTCCCCAGACACCCAGTTTTCTTTCTTGCATTTCTTTTTCTTTGGGATGGTTTTAGTTCCTACCTCTTGTACAATGTTGTGAACCTCTGTCCATAGTTCTTCAGGCACTCTGTCTATCAGATCTAATACCTTAAATCTATTTGTCACCTCTTCTGTATATTCATCAGTGATATGATTTAGTTCATACCTGACTGGCCTAATGCTTCTCCCTATTTCTTCAGTTTAAGCCTAAATTTTGCAATGAGAAGCTCATGGTCTGAGCCACAGTCAGCTCCTGGTCTTGTTTTTACTGACTGTATAGAGCTTCTCCATCTTTGGCTGCAGAGCACATAGTCAATCTGATTTCTGTGTTGGCCATCTGGTGATGTCCATGTGTAGAACCATCTCTTGGGTTGTTGGAAAAGAGTGTTTGCTATGACCATCATATTCTCTTGACAAAATTCTATCAGCCTGTGCCTTGCTTTATTTTGTACTCCAAGGCCAAACATGTCTGTTATTCTGGTTATCTTTTGGCTTCCTACTTTAGCATTCCAATTTAGCCATTTTGGGGAGGCCCCTGTGGTGCTGGTTAATCCCTGTACTACTGCGGTTGCAGCTGTGCTGCATTTAGGGATCCTGGGGACAAATCCCTCAGGTATATCTGTGCCTCCAGTGTGTCTTACTGGCAGGAAGGGTGGGGAGCGTGGTCCCACCAGGGCTTTTTACCTGGTCTGATGATTTCAGTGATTTCAGCGTGCCTCCAGTGTGGCTTACTGGTAGGTGGGGGGTGAGAACTAGGCCTGCCAGGGCTCTTTACCCAGCCTATCACCCAGTGATTTCAGTCTCTTGGTTAGCAGCAGCTCTCTCCTCTGCAGTATCCACCTTCATTGCCACTATTGTGTAGTGGGCTTCAGTAGGCAAGGAGCAGACCAGCATAGTTACAATATCATTTATTAACTCAAACTAGAACTGGATAACTGCAGGCAATTGCCTGTAATTTATACTCTGAGCTCACAGGGTTTAACCAATCACAATACTAGAAAAAAAATCCCACCCAAATATGAATGTTCAAAGTTTCCCTCCAAAACTGTTGGAGTTTTGTTGGAGTCAGGGTCATCTAAAGGTTAGTTTCATTTTAGCTTCACAAGCAGTTGGAGTTAAGTTAGTTTCACTTTAGCAGGGATTAACACCACTTTATATATATATTCAATACATAACAATAACAGTGATTCATCTTAGATCAAATATCAATGTTTGTTTCTTAATACTATCATCAATTGTTCTCTGGTTAAACATAATAAGTCCAATCTCCAAAGTTGGTCTCCCCCCCTTGCCCAAATCCAGATGGAATTGTTTTGCAGTTAAATATGATAAATCCATTCCCCAATTTTCAAATATTATTAAAAACAAAGGAAAACCTGATTAAGAAACTTTACAGACTTCTGCTAAACTTGAAGATGAAAGAAGAACAAGTAAAAGATACAATGATAACTTGGGCAAAAAACTTTGGCTATTCTATAGATTTGAAAGACTGGCAAAAATTATGGGATAGAAATATTAAATTGACTAAAGCAGTTACATATAAAGAAAATTTGTATAAAATGTTTTATAGATGGCATATGACATCAGTAATATTAGGTAAAATGTTTAAAATACTTCAAATAATTGCTGGAAATGTAAACAATGGCCAGGTACCTAGTACCATATCTGGTGGGTATGCCCTAAAGTGAAAAGGTTCTGGCTTAAGATACATACATGGTTGGAAAAGATGACTAAAATACAGGTTGAATTTACACCAGAACTGTTTCTGTTAGGAATATTAGGGGCTAAGTATGAGAAGGAGAATGAGTATCTAACATTGCATGTACTGACAGCAGCCAAAATTGCATTTGCCCAATACTGGAAAAATGAAAACCTACCAACTGAGGAGATTTTAATCAAGAAAATTTTAGAGTGTGCCGAAATGGACAGATTAACCTTAGAAATTAAAGAGAAAGAGGATTCAACTTATTTTAAAACATGGGATAAATTTTACCAATGATTAGGAAAACAAACTAATGAGAAATGAATGTGATATGTTATTTTGAATATATATTACTAAGGAGAATGATATGTATTGACTAATTGATACCATTTATGATTATCGTTTAGCATATATATTATAGCTATTTACTGTTATATTAATTAGTCTGTTTGCTAAAGCTTGAAAATGTTATTGGGGGGCAACCCCAATGTTGTTCCCAACCTACCCCAATCCCGATCCTAACCCCATCCCAAATCCTGATCCTTACCCTGGTTATATCCTCTTCCTAACGCTATAAAATTCAATAAAAACTCATAAAAAAGAGTTCCAAAGTGATCTATAAAGTTCAGATCCCAAGCTCTTTTTCCATATATTTAAGTCTTGCTGGAGCACCTTTTTTTGTTTACATAATATTGAAGAGGTTCTTTTGATTTAAAACAATGTTGCAATACATCAGACTTTATGTTCTTGATTGGTAAAGATTCTGGAGCTAAAAAAGGAATGAATGTAGTGCTTATTTGAAACAATAATGAGAGCAATTGTTTTCAATAGGTTGTTCATTGTTTGTTTGGTTGGTTGTTTATTGTGTCTCTAGAGGACACATCTTGTTCAAGGAGGGGCTCTTGTACTTCCCTTAATTTCCCTTTTCATTTTTTTTTGGTATCCTGTTTTCCTCTTTCTGTTGAACTGTGTGCCTCTTTTCATAGTAAAGTCTTTCTTGTCTTTTACCAAAGTTATATAAACAAGTGAGCGATATTTACTAAATATTATGTCACAGAACTACATGGGCTAACAGATGTTGTAATGTGGTAATATAATACCATGAGCTATGTAAGAATACATAAGGTGGTCATATATAAAGAATCAGTAATCTGTGATCAATCAATTGACTGGCAGATCTCAGTCTGTAGATGAATTCAAATAGACCTTTTCTGAATGATCTCAGAAAGAAGTTGTGAGGGAAAAGATCCTTTTCAAAACCACCATGCATATTTGCAAAACGGTTTATTTCAATTTGGCTTTGAAGTCATTTTTCTCCAGTTGTATTTTTTTTTTAAATATCTTTCCATGAAATCTGTCCCATCTTCCTTCTCCCTCTTGTGTTCTTCATCTCACACTACTATTTTATGGACTGTCTAATCATCCTCAGCTCTCTAGCTGAGGTTCTGGAGGAGAACGGGAAGACCTACAATCATGAAAATATATAGAGCATAGCACAGTAACCTTCATCATTCGATCAAACTCAAATATAGAATTAATGTAATCTTTCCCATAATGTACATATTGAACTGCTATTTATCTATTTAGTTTTCACTGTAAGAAAGAAATGAGAACAATGTTGTACCATCAAAGACAATTTGTGGTGAGATCTCAAATATAACAATGAGTCTTAAATAAAATGGTCAGCAGACTAATTCTATAATCTGAAGTGGTTTTATCTATCATATATTTTTTATACTATAAGCTTGCTCTACAAGATGTGATATTATCCCTCTAATAGACTCCTTGGTTGCCTTCAGTTTCCACTGTGTCTAGGATGAAACTGAACTAGACCTCCTTATCAGCAAGCTTCAATTTTCTTCACAGTTTATGAGTAAGAACAATTTTGAATTCCACCCAAAAACTAAATAGCAAGGCAGCTGTTTCCATACTACAGTAATACAAGTAGATCCATTAGCAACCTAAGTAGCTATATCAGTGATGGGATTCAAATACCTGAATAACCGGTTCTCTGCATGGACACTGCTTCTGGAAGTCCATTCTGGGCTTAGGTGTCCAAGGCCCAGAATGGCCTTCCGGAAGTAGTGTCCAAGCACTTCCGGTGGGACATTTTGGGTCTGGGAGGCCTCCCCGGCTCAGAATGGACTTCCGGAAGTGGCATCCATGCACTTCCAATGAGTCATTCTGGGCCTGGGAGACCTCCCCCAGGCCTCTTGAGGCTCAGAATGGACTTCTGAAAGTGTTGTTCATGCACTCCCAGTGGTCCATTCTGGGCCTTGTGAAAAAGGGCTAGGGCTTCAGTCAGTTCACTGACTGAACAAAAGTAGCTATCAGTTCTGCCGAACTGGTACGATTCAGCTGAATCCCTCCATAGAGACAGTAAGGTTTCTGAGAAGTCCAAACTAGAAATTCATCAGATTGTAAAAGACTGTGAGCTGTTTCTCTATACAGTAGTATCTGGAAAGTCTTGGGGACTGGGGATATAGGAAGACGGGCCACTTTCAAGGATTAAATGCTGATTCTCTCCCCCCCAAAAAAAGCCTGCCTGCATCTATCTTATTTTTTATGGAAATGGAATCTTTCAGCATATCAAATGTATTTTTCACATCGCTTCATAAATAGTGTAGAAAGAGGAGATAAACACTTTGGAATATCTGTTGTGTACTGGGTTCGTTGTGCAGGAATGAAGACGAGGTGAGTGAGTTCAGCAAAGAGCATGGTTTATTTCTTGCAGGATCTGAACTAGAGAACTGGGCTGCAGCTGCAGCAATTTATAGCCTGGCCCCTAGGCCGCAGCCAATAGGTTTAAAGCAACCTATTGCCGCCTAGGGGCAGCCAATAGCAGCACTGGAGACAGGGTGTCTGAGGTGCTGGGAGCCGTTAGCTAGCTCCAGCTTACCACATGGTGTTACAATCAAGCCCAATACATTACATATCTAAGGAAATAAATTTAAAAGAGGTAAGAACAGAACTAGTAATCAATAAGATCTAGATTTTTTTTTTTAAAAAAAAGCCCTTTTGCTTGTCTGCAGTTCCTTGATAAATTGAAAGTGTTCCTGCCAGAACAGCTGATGGCATATTTGTTTATTGGTACTGGGCATGCACTTCTCAGACACAGGATACTTTATTATCAGATTCTAGCCTTATATAAAATTAGAGTAAGGCATCTGAGAAACATTTGTCAGTAACATCCTCAGCACCAGGTATACTGCTGATTTATTTGTTCTGAATAAAGTAAAATAACCAAAATCAATGTGTGGGGGATTGAAATATTTTATCCACAGTGTGGTACATTTTACGCCTTTACTTTCTCTGCTTGAGATGCCAGAATGCTTCAAAAAGGATGTAAAACTGCTTTATAACCTGTGCACAGATGTTATCTTCATACCTCTGATAAAATAGTTGGGGGTAAATGGGAGGAACTGTGAGCATTTTCTAATGTTCTGCACTTTTTTCTTGTTTTCCTGAAAACAAGAATTAGTTTCACATTATCTTGGCTCAGGTAAGAGGGATGAAAAAGTTGCCTACTGAGTTTCTAAAAAAAAAAATAAGTATTTGCCATTTGGATCTCCTACAAAAATGGTAAAAACTAATTTTCCTTAGTTTCATTGAACTAATGCTTGCAATCTTTCTGATAAGCTGATCATTATAGGAGAGGACACGGTTGAGCCCAAGGGAGAGTTCAAACGCATCATTGGTCTTGAGTCCCTTTGCATCCAGGAGAGATCTAACTCCAGCCCACCTTGAATTCCACTGGCTCTTATCTATCACCAATTTGCTTTGACCATTAGTAAATCAGATTCTTGTAGAGACCATTAGCATACAATAGCTCTATTTTCATTTGAACTGCCTGGACTCCTGATTTCCTGCACTTAACATAAATCTTCTGATAATCTAGACAATGAAGACAATGACTTTTAATCTATGGATATAGTCAAACATAATGCCAATAAACTACTAAAGCTCATAGCATGAGAATATTTCCTATGCTTCTTGCTCCATCCTATTTTCTTCTATCTTCTTGGACTGGATGCCCCATTTATTTCCAAGTTTTGAACTAGTAAATACCAGGATATGCATGACATATTCAGTAGTTAATGAAGTTATTTTACATTAATAAAAGCAAGATTAACTCCAGACCAAGCCTTACTGGAAAGGAATGGTTAACATTTATGTAAGCTAACCAAATTACCTTAAATGTTTTCATACAAACTTTGATGATACTGTCTATCCTAATTATTTATTTGTGATTGGCAAAATGAAACACTTGGTCATTCCATACTCCTAAATCCAGCAATGTGGCTTTCTAGAGAACACTGTGAGCCTTGAAAAGCAGCAGATCTAACTAAAATTAATTCAGTAGCACTGTTTACACAGATATAATCATAAGAAGGAGATAAAATTATTATTGGACTAGTGAAGGAAGACTGGTAAATTAATTTGATAACTGCTTCAAATTGCAAACACAAGTCTAATTTTCTTACTAACAGTTTTAAATTCATTTAAATGTATTGTAAATAGAATCTAATAATTCTATTTCCACAATCAGTTTATGAAGTGAGAAATTACATTTTTGTTGCATAAACTTTCATTTACTCAACTACAAGAATTTAAGGTGTTAAATTTTCTATTTTCTTTTTTTCCTTTTTTTTGGTAAATGCTACTTATTGGGGGGGGGAAACAAAATCTTTTCATGTTCTGTATTAACAGAATGTGCAAATACAAATTAAATTAAATACTACTCTCCACAAATATTTATATTACTTTTTAGAAAACATGTAAATCATCCTATGTTAAGTTTATACAATGTTTTAAAAAGTATGCATCAATTTAAATTTAAGTTTTAAGATTGTCTTATTGATACTTAAACAAAAATTAACTTTTAAGTAAGGGCACATACATTTCCTCTTTGTTTTCTTATGCTGTCACTTACAAGTCAACTTTTTAATATTACAATTTTCCATTCTTGTATCAAGTTTTTGTTGAATTAAATAATCATATTCACTTAAATTACTCAGATGGATCAACATGTAAATGTTTGAATGAATTTAAAAATTCTCAAACCTATCAATAATAGGTTTAAAGAGGCAATAACAAATTTCTAATTGTATTTTTATGTTTTTTATGTTTTTATGATTTGTCTTTAAAAACATATATAATAATCCCTATTGAAAAAATTGGCAGATATTTTTATTTGTTATAGCATTTACCTTTGTAATTCCTTGAATTACAACACTTCACTTAGCAACAGACCAAAATTACGACACCCCTGGAAAAAGTACTTACAGCCTGGTCCTGAACTTACATATGTTGCAGCGCTACAGTGTTCATTCACCCATATGACTAACTACAGAGATGCTGCAACATGCTCCCTGCCCATTCCCCCCCACATCCTGCCCCACTGGGTCTCCACAGGCACTAGGCCGCTGGATTCCCCTTGCTCCTCTTCACCCTGTTACCAATCACTCACTTAGCTTTTGAAGATCTCCAGAGTTCAAGAACAGGCTGACCCACATGGCAGAAATGTGGCCCTCTTTTTCTCAAATGCTGCTGAAGCTATTTTCCTTAAAGCTTGCATTCTTATAGATGCTCATTTTTGCATTTTTAAGCATGGGATGGAATTGTCTGCAAGAACACGAGATGTAAGAAAAACAACTTTGCCAGCATCTGAGTAAAAGACGGCTGCTTTTCTGCCACGAGGCCAGCAAACCTGCGGGCCTTGTTTGGTCCTGGCCTAGGGCAGTGTCGCAGGTGCCTTCTGCTTGCTGCTGGGTGGCTGGTTTGAATGAGCGGCTTTCTTGATTGCAGTGTGAAGGCAGTGGCAGCAGCCAATCAACGTGGGGCATTTTTCGTGCTGTTTTGTATGGAGGAGAAGGTGGGACTGCTGGGTGTTTGGATGGCTAGCTGGGGTGGCAGTGGGAGAGTGAGCCAAAGCTGGGGATGCCCGAGCCCCTAATAGCGAGCCAGGTCATTGCAGCTGCTGCTTGCCATGCCTGAGAGTCCAGTTGCACCCATGCTTGCTCACTTTCTGCTGTGAACTCACCTGGACCTCACCAGTTGCAGGTGCGGGGATGGAGAGATGGAGAGCTTGGTACACAGGCTGCTCTGCTCTTGCTGGGCACACTCCTGGAGATAGGGTAAGCAGGGAGGTGCTTGTAGTCCACAAGGGAGAGGACACTCCTGTGGGTGCTGTACACCACTGCCAGGTCAGTGCAGTTGCTGGGTGCCACACCTGGGAGTCTTGTGCTACCCATGCTTGCTCACCTCCTGTGATGTCCCAGGTTCCAACACCCAACAATGAAAAAAACAACTTTTCATTCTTTAAATCTTTCCTGTCAAAATAAATTGTGAATTGGCCAATTTCTTCACATCCAGCTTACTTTAGTTCCAAAATAAAATAGAAAAATTAGTAACTTAATTAAATTTGTGATACTACCAACTCTGAATTATCTAACAGATTAATAAGAGAGAGCGATATTTAGTGGTTGTTGTTTTCAAGCCTTCTCTTTAGGGGTAACATTAATGGATAATATGTCTGACTCTTGATTAATTAACCTGTGGTGAAATAGTTCCAAGGCTCTGAAATCTATTTGCATTGTTTACTGGATTATTTTTTCTGATCAAATAAAAGAAGATGCATATTTAGTTTGTGTTCCTTTTATCACTGATTCTCCAAATCTACTCAAGTGTTTTCTACATTAATAAGCAACATGTTAAACCAGAAATAGGTGGGAGGCTTTTTTATTCACAATTAGATATTACATAAATCATAATTAACATTATTTATGTCCGGGTTAGGCAAAGAGAAATGATAAATCATTTGATAACTGCTTCATTATTTCAAACCAATTTTTCTTTTTTCAAGTTTTAAATAGCCCCAATATAATTTATCAAATGGTACATAAATAGATGGAGACAAAGCAAGTACAAGATAAAAGAATAAAACATTAAAAATACATATAATAATATATATGTGTCCCTTTGGGTATATGCACACAGAGAGACTCAAATGAACAAACACAAAACATACATATATATGCAATGTTCTTCTAAATTATTTTCCCAATAGTTGTAAAATACTGTAAAGATATTTTCCCAGCCATTTTCATTAAGCAGCAAAATTGCATGAAATTTCTAGTACTACTTAGAACAGGGGTCACCAATCTTTTTGGATTGGTGGCCTGGTGGGAGAGGGAGGGGCAGGTGCCTTACACACACATGCGCAAACATGAATGTGGCCACATGTGTGCATGCAAACAGGCTGCAAATGTGCAGCATGCAAACAGGACTGTGAGCATGTGTGCAAGGCTCTCAGTGACGGCAGCACCTGTGTGAGGCACAGCGATGCTGTCCCGATGCAACACTTGCACCACCACCCCACATGAAGATTGCACTGCTGCCCACAGTGATACCACCCCAGCATGAGGCTCCCACTACCGCTCCCATGTGAGGATCATGCTGTGGCCTGCAGCAGACTGCCCCAGTGCAAGGCTCATGCTGCTACCCCTGTGCGAAGATCGTGCTGCGGCCCACCTGCCACTCGTGGCACTGCTGCTCCCTGCACAAGGTTCATGGCAACACTGTCACCTGTGCAATACTAGTGGTGCTGCCCGTACAACACTCGTGGCAACAGTGGCATGAGGGGGGGGGTGTGAGCACGTGCACATACCTGTGTACTGCCCAGCTACTCACACAGCTGGCAGCCAAGAGGCCGTGGCCTATAGGTTGGGGTCCTCTGACTTAAAGGGTTTTTGTGTGTGTGTGCAGTAAACAGCTGATCAAACACAGGGTTATATTTTGTTATATTAATCAAATTTATGAAGCATTCGCTACTACTTAACATTACAGTGTTAAAAAATAGAATTTACATGAAGCTATTACAGACATCTGACTATTATGTGAAACTCAAATTATCTTTCTGTAACATTTCTATGCTTTTTAAAAAGAGATTTATGTAATAGGTTATATAATTTATTTCAGCTCTATTTTTGAAAATAAAAATTGGTCCTTTATTTATTTTCAGGTCCCAGTTTAAATCTCTACCTATCAGATTATTATTTTTTTTCCTTTCACAAAGTAATTTTTAAAGAATTTTATTGTAAAAGTTCCCTTGAATCTTACTACACATATTTATGTTAACGGCTATAGTTTACTACAGAATAGATTATGTATCTTTCATGCTTCTCTTTCTAAAATCCTTGAATTTACACAAAAAACCTCTTTTTATAGTACAGCATTTTTTTCTAGTATGAGATGACCCATAAGCTGCATATTGTTTACCAAACCATTTCTCTTTTAAGAAACCAATTTCTTGTTTACTCCAAGTAATGAAAGTAATGTCAAATTCCTTTTTCTTTTTCTTTTTCAAATAAGAACATATTTTAAAATGTTTTATAGTATCACCCAGACTGAGAAAAATTCATAATTTCAGTTATATATAATCATTATGTAAAATATATTGTATTTCATATTACAATATACTGCTTTTGTTGTTGGTTTGTACCGTCAGATCAGTCTTGTTTTCAGGCAACCTACAGTTTTCTTGGCACATCTTCAGAAGTGGTTTGCCATTGTATTTTTCCTAGGTCTGACAGGGACTGACCCAAAGTTATCCAACTGGCTTTGGGCCCAAGGTAGGACTAGATCTCATGGTTTCCAATTCTAACCACTACACCAAACTGGTTTTGTAGATCAGAGTTTTGAAATTGACCTATCAATACTAAGTAGTCAAAAGCTTTATTCTCTTTCCCTGGTAACTGTGCATTGTCCAACAAGAGGGCCAGACTCTCTTGAGGTAAATACCTTTTGAGTGTTGCTCAGGGTGCCAATAGCTCTATTATTATTATTATTATTATTATTATTATTATTATTATTATTATTATTATTATTATTATTATTATTATTATTATTATTAATAATTAAATTTATATGCCACCCTTCTCCCTAAGGACTCAGGGCGGCTTACAATAATAAAAAATTAAAAAACATAGAATTCAAAGATTAAAAAAGAATTAAACAATAAATAAAAATAAAGGACAATTTAAGCCGATAAAAACAAAATTTAAAAAACCATGATCAGTCCAGGCCTGCTTGTTGGAACAACTATGTCTTCAGGTTGCAGTGGAAGGATCGAAGGTCTGGGGCCATCCACAGCTCCGGAGGCAGTTCATTTCAGAGGGTCAGCGTGCCCACAGAGAAGGCTCTTCCCCTGGGGGTCGCCAGCCGGCATTGCCTGGCCGACAGCACCCTGAGGAGGCCGACTCTGTGGGAGCGAACCGGGCGATGGGAGGTTGACATTGGCAGCAGGTGGTCTCGCAAGTTTAACCTGTTACAACAGGTTTAACAGACTAACAGAATAACACAGTTGGAAGGGACCTTGGAGATCTTTTAGTCTTCTAGGTAAACCTGCATAATAATTAATATTCCTGTCCTGTATCCTAATCTATTTTACAGATTTGTAATTTTCAGTTCTTAAAAACATATATATTTTTCTATAACCAACAAAAAAGATAAAAAGAACTTTCCCCCTATAGCTCAAATACAAACCCTGCTAACAGTCAGTCAAGAAGCGATGGGGGAGGGAATGGGTTGGAATGCAAGGGAGGGGGTAATGGAATGCAAGAGCACCAACTCCACGTTGAGGCATACTAGCATTCCAAGGTCCCCTGCTGGGAAATTCCATCAGACTCTGTTCCCCCAACAAACTGAACCCAATTGATTGGATGGAATAAAGTGACAACGGGAGGGCCAGGGAAAAAGGAAATGTTTAACTAGGCTATTTGCACGTGAAAATGTTACAATTGGCTTTGTTACTTCCATATCCATGTCAGCTCAATAAATTCTACTCTTAGCAACAAAAAATGTTGCAGGAGTCTTTATTTGCTATATGCACTGAGTGGGCCAGTTGACAATTAGTATGTTATTACCTACACTGGATCATAATACTGCACTTTCTCAGGAATAGGGTGGCAGATCCATAATTGTATACCTGAAACAGATTATCACAAGCAGCAAAAAAAAAGAACATTGATAATGACATGGGAACCAAACCTGTAACAAACTCAGATGTCTATTTAGCTTCCATTTTTACTCCAACAGCACCTTAGCAAATTATTATAAATTTTCTTAATGTGATATGATGTATGACATCAACTGCGAGAAATATCCATCTAAATTCTACATGGGATAAATAGGGCAGCCTTTGTACAAAAGCATTAATGGATGCAAGTTAGAACTGGGACTCAAAAGAAGGATAAAGTAATAACATAGCATTATAATTTACTAAGACATTACATTATAGCTCTCAAAGTAGGATTTTGGGAACAATGAAAATATACCAGTACAGTCAAAGAGAGACTTTGAAATTTCAATATACCAAAAAGTTCTGGCTATCTCAGAAGGTTTTTAAAAATGCTATGGGTTTAAACACATTATAATTGCTAATTGATATGAAATCTATAATCTGTATCACATATAATCTACACCTGTATAACCATTCTTTATTCCTCTAGATGCCTCATCCCAATTTAAATCATACATCCTAAAAATCCTACAATTTTAGATTAACAATTAGTAATTATTAGAAGACTCCATTCCCTTCTCATTTTAATCATGTTCCAGTAAGGTGTGTGAAAAATGTATCTGAGATTACTGCAATATCATAAAGAGCTGACCTTTATTTACACTTTGAACCAAGGTTAGAACTACTATTATTCAATGTCTAGTATTTGATCGTACTAGATTTGCTGTGATTTATTTTGTTGAAGATAAATGATGATCATCTTCTCATATACTGAGTTAATATCATTAACCATATGAGATAGAGGTATGTACTGTATATAGTTATTAAAATTAAAAGTCTTGTAATCTATTTTTAAAGTGATCTGCCTATTGAATCTGGCTAAATGTGCATGGAATATAAATAAGATTATGAATTCATACCTTTATACAGTGAAAGAACAGTAACTAGCAGAGATGGTTATAACTAACAGATTGCATAAGTAATCTTAAAATGAAGAAATAATGGCATTCTGAAATAGTTTAAAATTAAGCAACTGTTATAAATTTCTATTTCTTTGCAATGCAACAAAAATACTTCTTTAGATGCTGTGATATCATGGAATTTTCTGAGCAATACTGATTGAGGGAATGTATAGCAAATATAAACAATGACCTCTTTGGAAGAAGAAATGAAAATTCTCAGTTGATGCTTTAATGGTAATAATGATATATTACAAATTTTGCTTGCATACCTAAAATAAAAAGCCCTAATAAGCAGGCATATACATAGAATGAAGGCTATTGCTAAGCACATTGATTTGGGCTTTAAATTGTAAGCTGCCCTGAGTCTTCGGAGAAGGGCGGGATATAAATGGGATTAAACAAAAAAAAACAACAACAAAATATTTTCATAGATGATATGTGAGGGACAAATACTATTATGGGTACATATCCAGTAGCTGTGGACCTTGCTTAAAAATTTCATTCAGGACCAGCTCTTCTAAGGATAAAGTCCATTAGCATATGTTTTCTTGGTTAATAATAACTGAGCATTTAAATTATTTTAAACTAGCAAAAGTATTTTGTTTAGAATTCCCAAGTAGGTTTTTGTCAGAAGCATCTTGTACTCACTGAAAGAGAGTTTCTTTCTTTCTTTCTTTCTTTCTTTCTTTCTTTCTTTCTTTCTTTCTTTCTTTCTTTTTTTCTTTCTTTCATTCTTCCTTCCTTCCTTCCTTTCTTTCTTTCTTTCTTTCTTTCTTTCTTTCTTTCTTTCTTTCTTTCTTTCTTTCTTTCTTTCTTTCTTTCTTTCTTTCTTTCTTTTCCTTCCTTCCTTCCTTCCTTTCTTTGTTTTTTTCCTTCCTTCCTTCCTTCCTTCCTTCCTTCCTTCCTTTCTTTGTTTTTTCCTTCCTTCCTTCCTTCCTTCCTTCCTTCCTTCCTTCCTTCCTTCCTTTCTTTGTTTTTTCCTTCCTTCCTTCCTTCCTTCCTTCCTTCCTTCCTTTTCCATCCATCCATCCATCCCTCCATCCATCCTTCCATCCTTCCATCCTTCCATCCATCCATCCATCCATCCATCCATCCATCCATCCATCCATCCACCCTCTCTCCTTCCTTCTCTGAATTGTATGCATTTCAAGTAGTGGATTCTCTCTCTTTTCTCTCCGTCTCTCCCCCCCTTCTCCTTCTTCATCTTCTGAGCAGCCTCTTCAAAGCCAAACACTCCAAAACATCATGGGATCCAAATCTCAGAACTCCAAGCCTCCCAATCAGAGTCTGTTTGGGGATTCTGGAGTTTGTAGTCATTACATATCTAGAGGCTGCCAGGTTGACAATGGATAATTCTAAGAAATCAAGCAATATCCTATATCTTAGAACAGTTCCCTTGAACTGTCTCTTCAAAATGAGAAATAAAAAAGTAACTAAAATTATATGTTGCTGTCACATGCTAATAAGCAACCAAATGCTTTTGGCTAGAACCATACAGAAAAGGGAAAAAACACACAAAAACAACCAGCCATGATGATTAATGTGATGCTACTTCCTTTAGAAATAATATTTGAGTTTGTACTTGTTTCCACAATAAATCAGAAGTGGCACCTTCTGTTTTATCTGTTTTATTAATACATGCTTCCTCTGGCTGTTTCTTTTCTGCTTTTTAAACTAGAATATATAAAATAGTTCTTTTCAACTTCCCCATTTGGCACTAGAAATATTCCTTTTTGTTTTTCTCTTAAAGCTGTCCTAGGAAAGTATACACACAAACACACATCCAAAAAGTCTTCAGTCTTATAAGAGGTTTTCCTTTTCCATTTGTAGCTAAAAGGATGCTTTATTCATGACAAAAGGAGCAGAAAAAGAAGTTAATTTATTCATTGTATCTCTGTATGCAGGTCTCTCTCTTTATGTGTGTGTGTCCTGATTAATCATTAAGCAAAATAAACACATTCTTGGAGTATGTTGTCTATTAATGCAACATCATCGTCCTAATTAGAAACAAGATCCACAGGAAGTTTACTCTATAATAACTGAGATGACCCAGGTTTTGGACATTTGTAATAGTTCCAAATATTCTATCGTTCTTGAAAACTATTCAAGCTATTTAAAATCTGACATAACTGAATACAGTAAAAATTTCCCCCAGAAAGTTAAATAGATGCAACTGGGATGAGATTTTGCGATGGTAAAGGTAAGCATTCCCTTAGGTCAAGCTCAGCTCCAGTTGACTGGATGGCCATATCTCATTTTTAAAGCAACAGTATAGAAGGGGAATGCCATTGATACATGAATCTTATAAAAAAGGCAAAACTGTATTTACTAGCATATTGCTGGGAGAGCGTCTCCATCTCTTGTGAATATAATTAAGCAAGAAAATTTAAATATGAACCTTTTTCCTGCCTGAGAAATATCTCAGCAGTTTATTTATTTATTTATTATTTGGATTTATATACCGCCCCTCTCCCGAAGGACTCGGGGCGGTGTACAGGGCAATTAAAACACTATATACAACACATAATATGCAAAAATTAAAATAAATTAAACCAAGTAGCTCTAAACAATAAAACACGTTCTAAAATTTAAAATTTAAAATCTAAAACCCCAATCCCTCAGTCCAGGCCGGCAAGTTCAAATAACCAAGTCTTCAGGTTGCGGCGAAAAGAGCAAAGGTCGGGAGCCATCCAGAGCTCAACAGGAAGCTGGTTCCAGAGGGCAGGCACGCCCACAGAGAATGCTTTCCCCTTGTGGGCTGCTGGTCAACATTCCCTGACCAACGGCACCATGAGGAGGCCCTCTCTATGGGAGCGCACAGGACGATGGAAAGTTAACGCTGGCAAAAGGTACTAAATAATCTGGGCCCATGCCATTTAGGGCTTTATAGGCTTTATATCACCAGCACCTTGAATCTCACCCGGAAGACAACTGGAAGCCAATGCAGCTCACGGAGCAGAGGTGTTACATGGGAGTATCGGGAGACCCCCATCACAACTCACGCGGCTGCATTCTGCACCAGCTGGAGCCTCCGAGTGGTATTCAAGGGCAGCCCCATGTACAGAGCATTGCAATAGTCTATCCGAGAGGTCACAAGTGCATGAGTGACTGTGCGTAGGGCATCTCGGTCCAAATAGGGCCGCAACTGGCACACCAGGCGAACCTGGGCAATAGTTGTCAATACATATGGAATGTCATGAAAAATGAACTAATGCTTATGGTTTAAAAAACAATGTAAACTTTGATTCCTGTTTTTAATTTGATAGAAGTCACTAAGGACCATTCAATATTGACTATTTTCAGGTGTTCCCCTAACCTCCAGTGACTCTGGAGCTGGTGTTCATTTTTGTTCATTTTTGTCCTAAACATTTATTCCCCCCTGCTGGAAACTGTCCAGTATGGAAATTTATATGGAATGAAAAACTGACCTTGATGTGGTTCAGGAATTGACTGTTTTGCTCTCCAATGTTTTCTCTACAGGACATAGAGAATAGTTTGGATTTTTCTATCTTATGTGATTAGTGCTGATAAAAAAAAAATGCTTAGTTTAGGAGAACTATAAAGAAAAAAAAAGAAACACAACAATCAATTTGCTCAATGTTAATAAGTGAAGTTTGAAATACATTTGATTTATTATCTTTATATTTCATGAGTAAAATCTGAAGAAAAGAACTTCGGAAATCTATGATTTGATTTGGGAATGCATTCTAGACATTGAGACAGATAATGCTTCATGATTTCAGCGTTTCTTGAAAGTGTGTGACTACTATGTACAAAAACAAGGGTGTGTGTGAATAATTTAATGTTGGCTAGATTATAAAACTAAGGCACAATTTCCACACATCTCAGTTGCACTATTTTCACAGTTTCACTCATTATCAGGCAATCTCTGGGTTAAAGAATGAGTTCTGTTCCTAATTTGGTCTTTAACTTAAATTTGTATTTAAGTTGGAATTCATACTTATAAATGGACTGCCTTTACTAAAAATGGCATTCTCCTTCCTTTCCCGAACAAGGCACTGAAGCTGTGCAAAATTTCAGGAACTGCTGAAAACCACTAAAAACATGTTGTATATTAAAAATGTGTGGCTTCAGCAGTTCATTGGCTCAGGGGAAAAAATGCTGTTTTCCAGTTTTAGTAATAAGCAGCCCGTTCATATCTAGAGGTTCTCCTTAAGTCACACATTCTTAACAAGCTGCTTGTATTTAAATAGCTAACTATGGTTGTGTTACAGTCACCCCCACCTTTCTGTTAAACCATCCTACTAGCAGATTCCACCATGCCTTTGAATTATCTGCTTAACATGTTAAAAAAAAACCTATACAAGTAACCTCAGTGCCAAGCAATTAAAATATTATCCAACATTTGCTCAATGGAACTAGTGGCTTGGTTATTTCTATAATACTGAAGTCAGAATATTTACAGCCTGTAGCAGTAATTTCTTTTGGGGGAAAAATATCCGATAGTTTCTGTGTAACTCTGGTAATTTTCTGATATTCTGGCAAACTGCTGATTTGGAAAATAACAGTTCTGCACATCTACATAAACATTCAGTTTTACACTTCTCTTGTCATTGTATGATCCTATAAAACCTCTCCAACCTCCCAATTATTTTTGATTTTGAAAAATATATCATTGTTCCATGTAGAAAAAGAATACTTATACTAAGTGTACATCATATTCAGGCCTGAAGTACTTTGAAGCTGACCTCCTCAGAACTTGCTGCTTGCTTTTCCTAATGGGGAAGGTGAGAGGTGGATAAAGCCAGTTCAATGGTTTCCCGGTTGGGAACTTCATCCCACTGTAGGGATTCTTCTACTGAAAGGTCAGGATTGAGTGAAGTGTTTGTTGAAGAGGAAACTCCCAGTGATCCAGATTTGTCCTATCTTCTCTTTTTTCTAAATGAAGAAAAATCTGGAGTGGTGCTTTAAAGTAAACCCCACATTTTCTAGCAAAGGAAGAGAATGGTTCTTTATTTAAGATTACAGTAGTCTAATGTGGAAACCCAACAAAATTAATTTAGCCAGTGGGCTGGAGAGTCTGCATGCCCTGCTTTTGACCACAGATCTCCTTTTCTCCTTACAGCGATTGACAAGAAAATATGGAGTCCATTATAGTTAATCTGTGGGGAAGAAGATAAGTTTTGCTTGTCATATGAAAAAAAATGTTACTGAACATGCAAGAAATCTGAACTGTAAGAGAAGAGTCGACCATGTTTTTTTTTTAAAAGATCATGATGATAGATGCCTCTATAAAAAGCCTGGAGAGAGGAGTAGTTTATTATTCTCATTGTTTATTTATATGTGCGGGGCTATCAATGGACATTAAGTACTAAATGCTGCCCCTGTGCAGAATCCACTGAGACTAATGGAGGCTGTGGCTTGATAGGCTATCTTGAAAGTGCTAAAGGATTGTTCCATCAGAACCCATCAAATGAAGTTTGAAATCTAAAATGGCAGAGATTTAATTTGGATGAGTGTATAAATTGTGTGCTTAACGTTAATAATGATGATGTCAAATAAAGCACAACCTTTTTCTTTTGTTTTGTTTCTTAATCCCTACAAGAGTCTTTCATGACATTGCCTGTGTATTATGTACTGGATAGTTCCTGTTAGTGTATAAAAGCACTGACCCTGAGTGGGAGAGAGAGAGGGTATTTTTAGATCACTTTCCATTTAAAGTAAAAATCCACCTTGTGGTTCCCTTCTGGCAAAGCCTGGATTGCGTTTGTAAGCCTCAAAATGGGACGGCTATAAAATGCTATTTGCCAAGATGTACAAAAGATTAAGTGCATTAAAAGCAAGTCTATGATATTATTAACCTGCAAGTAGGAAATAAATATAGGGACGCGGTGGCTCAGTGGGTTAGGACACTGAGCTTGTCGATCAGAATGTTGGCAGTTTGGCGGGTCGAATCCTGAGTGCTGCGTAACAGAATGAGCGCCTGTTACTCGTCCCAGCTTCTGCCAACCTAGCAGTTCAAAAGCACGTAAAAATGCAAGTAGAAAAATAGGGACCACTGCGGTGGGAAGGTAACAGCGTTCCGTGCGCCTTTGGCGTCTAGTCATGCCGGCCACATGACCACGGAGATGTCCTCGGACAAGCGCTGGCTCTTTGGCTTTGAAATGGAGATGAGCACCAGCCCCTAGAGTTGGAAACGACTAGCACACATGTGCGGGGGAACCTTTACCTTTACCTTTAGGAAATAAATGTCACTGTGATTTTTTAAGTAAATAATATTGTTATGGAATTTATTGTGCAGAGGTCTCCTTGTGCTACCAAAGAGTTGCACAGACAAGGAAGGGCACTGAGAGCAGTAAAAATCACACACAGAAATACACTGAGTTCTAAAAGCAAAAAGTATTTTACTTTGAGGTGGTGTAAAAACAAAAATGCACAGTCAAAAATAAACAGTCCAAGTCATACACAATAGCAACAGTCCAAGGAGTAATCCAAACTACAAAGTCTTCTTACCGGTCCAGAGGTCAATACACAGTTCAGGTTTACAACAGTAGTAAACCAACAGCAGAGCAAAAACAGTAATAGTAGAGATCAGTGAATTCAGAGAGAGAGAGAAGCTACGTTCCTAGCTTCCTCTTATGGCCATGAGAACACTTACACACCCATTGGCCAATTAACTTCTTAAAGCCATAGCATTATGGTTAATATATTTTCAACCCAACATTGTAGGCTAACACCATATGCCTAACATTCTCCCCTTTGGGTAGAATAATATATAACTCTTACAATCTTATGCACATTCTTTCACAATTAGCATTGTGTTTCACAGCACTTTGTACCTTCGTAAAATGGTCTGCAATATTTACATCAGATGAACAATACTCTAGCTGTATTAATTTATCCTTGACACATTGTCTGACATTTAAATAACGAAGATCAGTATGTTTAGATCTTGTTCTTACTGCAGCATTATTAGCCATCTTTATCGCAGCTTGATTGTCCTCATACACAATGAATGGATCATTTACATTTAAACCCATATCTAACAATAATTGTTTGTACACTAGCAGTTCTGTACATAACACTGATAAACATGAAAATTCAGCCTCCATTGTAGATAAGCTTATGTGTTTTTGTCTAATGGACTTCCATCCAATTAAAGAATCACCCAACATTATAGCCAACCCTGAGGTAGATTTACGAGTGTTTGAATCAGAGGCAAAACTCGCATCTGCATATGCAGTAAGGATTAACTCACGATTTGGCTCTAAATATAACGAGTAGTGAATAGTTTGCTTCAGATATCTTAATACTCGTTTAGCTGATTGCCAGTGTCTAACAGTTGGATTATTGTTGTACCTAGCTAATTGATTTACACAGTAAGAAATATCAGGTCTAGTCCAATTACTCAGATACATAAGACTTCCTATCAAAGATTGGTACATAGTCTTATCAAATACAGGACTCTCAACATTAGTGTCCTTAAAATCCATAGCCATCGGAGTTTTTGCTGGTTTACACATTTCCATATTGTATCTCTTTAATAACTGAGATATCTTACTGGCTTGTGACACCTTAAAACCCCTATTTGTTTTCACAATATCTAACCCCAAATAGTGGCTTATTTCTCCAAGATTTCTAATTGTGAATTTATTTTGCAATCTTGAAATGATAGTTTGTGCTTCTAACTCAGTTTTTGTTATTATTGCAATATCATCTGTGAATAATAAGAGAAAAGATAATGCTCCGTTGTGTTCTCTTCTAAACAAACAAGGATCAGCATTACTGGCTACAAAACCTAATGCACTTAACTCATTAACTAAACATGTATTACACTCATAGCCTGATTGTTTCAATCCATAGAGGCTTTTCTTTAATTCCCAACAATCATGGTCTCTATCACTGGTCAATCCTGGTGGTATTCTTAAATAAATAGTATGTTGCAATGGAGCATGTAGATATGCAGTTTCAACATCTACATGGGTAACCATATGTTGGTTTTTAGCCGCCCATACTAAAGCTGCTCTTAAAGTAGTTGCCCTTAAACTGGGTGCAAACACTTCGTCATAATCCTCAGTAGTTTGGGCAAAACCTTGTGCAACCAAACGTGCCTTATGGGTTATAGTTCCATCTACTCCTTTCTTTATCTTATATATCCATTTACAACCTATAGCTTGCTCACCAGGTGGCAGTTTTGTTTTCTGATAAACCTTAAGATTCTGCAAAGACTTCAACTCCCTGTTCATTGCAGCTTTCCATGATGCCTGTTCCTTTTCAGGATACATCCTGATCTCATCATAGTTAGATGGCTCTACACTAACTTGACATATTATACTAGCTTCATAGCGATCAGGTGGATGTCTGATACGCATTGAACGCCAAGGAATTACAGGGCTTTGAATTTCTGTCTCCTTTCCTTCCTCTGATTCATCTTTTATCTCCCCTATCTCCTCATCATCTTTTATATTTACAGGAGATGCATTATCATTACTAGTTACGTTATCAGAGGAGTCCTCAAACACTAGAGGATCAGTATTAACAGTTACTTGCTCTAACCTATCCCAACCAACGTGCTCAAGGAATTTTGCACTAGCACTGTTATATACATTAGTTGTGCCTCGTTCCCAGAAACGATAGGATCTATGGTTAGCTTCATAACCTACGAAGTATAATTGCCTAGCCCTATGTTGGCCTTTACTCCTGAGTTGTGCAGGAATGTGGACCCAAGCTGGGGTGCCAAATGTGTGCAGGTAATCAAGGTTTGGTCTTCTACCATGCCATATAGTATATGGTATTTTACCAGTAGAAGTATTAACAACTATATTCAGAACATGGTTTGCACATTTTGCTGCCTCCCCCCACAGTCTATCTGTTAAGCCAGAATCTCTTAACATAGTTCTCATCATGGCTTGTAACGTTTGCCCACGTCTCTCAACAAAAGCATTATGTTGAGGCCTATAAGGGGCTGAACATTTATGCTCAATGCCAGCTGATTCTAACATATCAACAAAACGCTTGTTTGTAAATTCAGTACCATTATCAGTAATTATGCACTGAACCTTTCTCTTTGTTTTTCTCTCCACAAACTTCAGCCAGTTTGCAAATTGTTGGAAAGTGTCTGCCTTTGACTTAAGCAGATAACAAAAACCATAACGAGAGTAATGGTCAAGTATACTTAAAATATAACATGATCCTCCTAAACTTGGTTTCATGGGTCCAATTAAATCAGCAAACACAACTTCCAAAGGAACAGTTGTTTTGAAGCCGTTTATCCTGTTTGCAGGAGTTGCCTTGCTCTTTTCCTGATTACAGGCATTGCAATTCAAATACTTACTACATGGCTTCAGTTTAACTCCCTCTACTAATTCCACTGTTTTACGTAGTGAGTTAAAGTTTACATGCCCTAACCGCCTATGCAATAAATGTATACATTCATCATGTGGCTTCTTGTTCTCACATATTGAGTTAGCTTTAACTGTACTAACCTGGTTACTTGTGAGAATGAATAAACCATCTTTCAAATTAGCAGTTACACAGGTTCCATTCCTCTCAATAGTGCATTGCTCCCCTCTGAATGTTACCACAAACCCAACCTTAACCAATTCCCTTACAGATAACAGGTTGAATCTTAGTTTAGGTATATATAACATAGGTAACTGTTCATCAATGCATGGACAATAGGAATTACCTTCACCAGAGGCCTTCATCCTCCAACCGTTGGCTAGTGAAACATATTGGTTGCTGTTTTTCATATTAATAAACCTCTCTTTCACTTTAGTAATGCATTGTGAAGCCCCACTATCAACAACCCACAATTCATTGTTTCTGGATGTTGGTTCACCAGAAATAGCCAAACCAATGCCCTTCTTAGCCTTCCCACTGCTATTCACATTCTGTTTTTTACCCTTTCTACAGAATTTGGCTATATTCCCTTTAGCCCCACAAGAATAACGTTTCTTGACGTTGTAAGCAGTGGTAAATGGCTGCTCCTCTTGTGGCTGTGTCTCTCTCAGCTGGTCTCTGTCACGCCTCCTTCTGGACTCTTCCAGCAGTCTCCCAGTAATGTTAGTCAATGTCAGTTCCTCTCTGGTCAGGACTTCCAAAGAAGAAACATATCCATCATAACTCTCATCCAAAGATGACAGAATAATGTAGACCTGATGCAACTCTGAAAAAATCAGCTCCTTTTCATGAAGCTCTTGAAAAGTTGCCTTCATGTAATTTAAATGGGTCAGCATATCTCCATTCTTCTGCAGACGAGCCCTAAACAGCTTACGTGTAAGGTGTATATGTGCACCCACACTGTCACGAACATAAAGCCTTCGCAAAACATCCCAACACCTAGCAGCAGACTCCTCACCACGAATATGGACAAGCTGCTGGTCATTCAGTGTTAGTCCAATAATGCAAAGAGCTTTCTCGTTGCTACGTTTAAAGTCGTCTAACTTCTTTGCATCCTCTTCATCATCTGGATCCCAAGCAGTAGTATCTGGTGGGTTATTTACAACAGTCCATAGTCCTTCCTTGCGCAAAAGCAAGCAGCATTTTGTGGACCAGGAAACATAGTTTGTCCCATCCAACCGGGTTATCCAGGAGATGCCTGACAACAGTTCCTGTGCCATTTTACACCAAATACAAACTCAGCTAGGAATACTGTGTGTACTTACTCTCAGTACAGGCCTGGGCCCATAACCAGTGTTATGGAATTTATTGTGCAGAGGTCTCCTTGTGCTACCAAAGAGTTGCACAGACAAGGAAGGGCACTGAGAGCAGTAAAAATCACACACAGAAATACACTGAGTTCTAAAAGCAAAAAGTATTTTACTTTGAGGTGGTGTAAAAACAAAAATGCACAGTCAAAAATAAACAGTCCAAGTCATACACAATAGCAACAGTCCAAGGAGTAATCCAAACTACAAAGTCTTCTTACCGGTCCAGAGGTCAATACACAGTTCAGGTTTACAACAGTAGTAAACCAACAGCAGAGCAAAAACAGTAATAGTAGAGATCAGTGAATTCAGAGAGAGAGAGAAGCTACGTTCCTAGCTTCCTCTTATGGCCATGAGAACACTTACACACCCATTGGCCAATTAACTTCTTAAAGCCATAGCATTATGGTTAATATATTTTCAACCCAACATTGTAGGCTAACACCATATGCCTAACAAATATATACCGTTCATGTTAGCCAGATTACAGTATATATGGTAGAAGAACAGAAACATCACTTTTGTTCACAATTAAATTATTATTATATGTGAGCAGGCTGTTGCATGTATGTTATCTAAATTCAAGGTCAAGCTGTTCCTTAGGACTACCATATTTGGGTTGGAAAATTTGGGATTAGCTCTAGATGGCAGCAAAGAGATACCAAAAACTAATGCTGCTGCTGCTGTATGGAATTTTACAGCCCAAATATGGAAATTCTACTATTCTTTATTCTCCTGTATTTGTATTCCAGTTTACTGGAGCATTTCTTATAGCTTATGTCTATAAACTAGAGTTTAAGCAATTTTTGTAGAGTCTACTTCTTGATCCGGCCTAATTCAAAGAACTGACTCTATTTCCCCCCCACCCTGTATTCCTCCCAATTGTATTCTTTTCCAAAACTATTAGCAGAACACTGCTCACCTGTAGCTGATATAGTACATTTGATATATTCTAATTTGATCTCTATTGATAGAAGACTTAACACATTACTTAACTTTTTGGAATACCCTTCCATCACTTCATCTGCGAATAAATTTTGGAATTCAATGAGGATTTTCATTACCTTCTGGAAAAATGGATTTTCTCCCCATTAGAAATTGGAACTTGTTCCTCATGATATATGTAGTATCTTTTTGTATTCCTCAAACAGCAAAAGTTATAGTTACTAGTAATACCAATAGATGGGTTTGTACATCCGTTACACTTTCTCTGATCCAGCTCACACATATATCAATCTCTCAAGTGGACTTTGAAGCAACAGGTTGGCTTCCTGCTTCTTCTGACAATTGCAGAATTTTGCTTAGGTTTCAAATCCAAACCATTACATCTATGCTATTTAAGCTGAAGAATTATCTTCCCTTTTGGGAAACCCATTCCAGATTTTTTTTTCATTCTAAGTATCTCATTTCTGGTTGTAAGTGCAGGCTTAATGCTTAAATAAAATAAAAAAAAAACAGTGAAACAATTACATTATTTAAGGGCAAAGTCTTAAGCTTTCTCTTGTCTTGTGCTAATGTTGTGTGTAGAAGAATGTCTTGTCATTAAGCAATAAAATTCTTATTCTTGAGACCTACACCCTGAGATACATGCTCAGTTGCCAAATCTGTTCTTCAGTTAGAATTGGGTTGCATCTCTGGTAAAGCTTGCTTGAGATTATGCCAGCTAAAATATTGAATCAATCAAATTTTTTGAGGAAGGTCTATCCCAGCTCAAACCTCTAAATAATCACATTTCTCCATGGAGGAACCAAATTTCATCCATCTTGGCTTATTACAGATTTACTGATCAAACTCTATACATGCTAGATCCGGAAAGTGTTTGGAATAAAGAAATCAGGATCTTGACATACAAAGGGTGCAAGTTCTCATTCCATGGAAAGGGACAAGCTTCTATTTCAGTCTCATCTGCTCACCTTTTCTTACACACACACACACACACACACACACACACACACACACCAGACTAAATTTCTATACCATCAGAAAGGCATTCCAGTTAGACACATCTAGATTGCTTTTCCTCAATAGGAGATACAATTTTGTTCCTTTCCAAGACTGATTGTGTATCTGTTCCGATCCTGAAACTGAGAGAGTTACATATTCTAGCTTCCCAATCTGTCATCCTTGGAGAACAGAATTGATAACCCCTCTAAAAATATTCCAGCTGGCATCAACAGAGAACAGTGTATTTTTTTTTGCTAAGTGATCAGTTTAGTGATCACAAATGGTACAAACTCCTCTTCACAACATATGGAGGTTTCTATCCCAAGTCCAGCATCCATAGACTGCACATCAGGTGGAAAAAAGGTTGTTGGGGTCTGATGAGTGACAAAGCTGCTGTCATGGATGACACCTGGAGCATCCAGGAATACATCAGTTAGATGGCTGCTAAAAAAATGCCTGAGGAAGCAGATATGAGAGGAAGATTAAGCTGACAGGTATCATGGCAAGGTGAGACCTTGCATAGGATGTACAATAGACAGATACAGTAGCTGAGGTGGCAAACATTGGAAAATCCTACCAGTGACTGGAAAGGGCTGAACTAAAAGGCAGCACTGGAGCACTGATCATAGAAGTTCAAGAACAAGCACTAAGCACCAAGATTCATAGAAGCAGAGTTCTACCATATTAGACAGGACCTAGTCTATGCAGAGAAGCCTCAGAAACATAGTGGCATTGTGTAAAATGCAGACAGGAACAGCATACACTGAATGGCACAACCAAGTAGCTAGCATGTATAGGAACATCTGTACAGAATATGGGCTAGACCCACCTAAGTCTAGATAGGCAATCTCACAGAATGTTGTAGAGAATAAGAAAACTAAGATCCTATGGAAATTTCAGATCCAGATAGACAGGCAGGTGCTGGCCAATCCACCAGACATCATGGCTGTAGACAAGACCAGAAGACAATGGTAGTGAAAGATGTAGCAGTGTCAAGTGACAGCAGCATCAGGAAGGAGTATGAGAAACTGAAGAAGTACCAGGGCCTGAAGTTGGAATTGGAGAGGATGTGGAAAGTGAAGGCCAAAGTGGTCCCAGTAGGAGGATTTGGGGCTGTGATTCCTAAGCTGGGAGAATGCCTCCAATAGACATCAGAGTTTGCTCCCAGAACAGTGCAGCATACCAATACAGTCCCATATCACTTCCCTTTTGCTACATTTAAGGACTGGGAGCACAATATTTCCATTGAAACCACAACCAAATCAAAGTATGTGTTTTCTAATTCATCCATCAAATGCAAGAATGTTACTTGATCAACTTCTGGTTTTCATTTACAGCTATTTCCAAAACTATCTAAAGTCAACAAATCAAAGATAGGGAGCCAGAAAACATCTTAGAAACCTCTGTGGAAAGGAGAGGAACTTTTACAAAAGACTTGTAATATCAGCTTCATATAATGCAAGAAGGGAGATCTATTTGCTCTCCACAGCTGGAAAACCCCTGAATTGTTCTGGTATGGATTTTTTTTCTTGGGGGGGGGGAAAGGGGAATTCAGATGTGTTCCACTTCTGTCTTCAGTATTTTCAGACAACCTACTATTATCCTTCACCAGAAATGGCTAAGACTGAGTGTCTTTCCTCCTCCTATTCTTTTAAATGATGTATAATTATTGGAACCACTACACCAAGTTTAAAGTGTTTTTAATCAAAATAAGCCATGCATTGTTTTATGAAATGCAGTATGAAATATTCCCAATACTGGTTTTCTGGGTCTAGATCAACATTTTGGGCCAGACATAATTTTTTTCAAGTCTCTGTATGTTCCAGTAGTCAAATGGAGATCTTCAATAATCCCCTAATGCTTCTGTGATGACAGCTATAACCACAACCATTTCTATCACTGCAGCTGCCCCTTTTCCAAGTCCCAAAAATATCTGGAGCTGTTGCTGAGAAGAGCAGCTGGCTAATTCTTCTCCATGTGGCCATGTACCCATATAGAATACAAACATTGCTTTGAATAAAATAGCCTAGTAAGTCCTTGGATTCAGTGAAAGTATCATATCCCAACTGCATGCATAATTATTATTACACTTTTTTCCCTCAGATATCCCTTACTTTCGTAAAAATGAGATTGTGGATTATTACCTCTTTTTTATTGTGTATTACTGAAAAGTAGCTAACAAAAAGCAGTATAGCTGCAGTTTCTTGCATGGTTGTTTTGTTATACCATCTTTCTTTTTTTTTTGACAATTTCTGGTACATTTCCATTGCTTTGAGTGGTCCAACTATGCCTGGTGTGAAATTTGCCTTTAAAATTGTATTTTTTTCCTGTTTCTCTATTATATTGCAGTTGCTAAACTAAAGACCAAAAAAGAAATATTGCGGAATGATAATATGCATCCCTTCAAAGCCACTCCTAAACACCAAGGCCATCTTTCATAAGGAAAATTGAAGTCACAGTCATTGCATAAGTTTCTGATGTGAATGCCCAGAATAGCTTGAGGAACAGTTTAGGATAAGTGTTTCATTTACAACACTGACAATAACGCAATGGCCCCCTCCAGATAGTTAGAATGCCTGCAATAATTCAATTCATGCTCTTTTTTTAATCCCAATGTGGATGATTGTCAAGACCTAAAATGTTGACTCTCAGCTTCCACACTAGTGTTGAGAGGCTCTAGTTCTTATTCATGCTCTCCTGAATGCCACCTCCTTCCAGAGCCAACTACAAAATAATGCAGCTAGAAATTCATAAAAGGTTCCCGTATTAACTGCAGGTTGTTTAAGGACAAAGCAAATAGTCAGAAAGTGACCGACAAAAATATAGAAGAAAAAAAAAGAGGAGACACTCTCTCCACACAAACACACAAAAAATGTTAATTTATATCAAGCCCTTGTGTTTCAAGTTTCATTTTGAAACTTAAATACAGGGCTAATATATAATATTAAAAAAGAAGATGGATTGTTGATTGGGAAATTTGCTTTAAAAATATTTGTTATTTAACTATGTCAACCAACTTTGGCTAATCTCTGAAAACTATGCCAGGTGAGATCTGGTTATCATTTTATTATTATTATTATTATTAATTTTATTTGTATACCGCCCTTCTCCCGAAGGACTCAGGGTGGTGAACAGGGCAATACATATTAAAAAACAAGATACAAAAATTAAAAACGATTAAACAAAATGCCCATGAATAAGTTAAAACATATTAAAAAATAGGTTAAAACAGATTAAATAAAACCCAACCCCATCCCATCAGGCCAGGCCAGCTTGTTCGAAAAGGTAGGTTTTGAGATCGCACCGGAAGGAGCGGAGGTCAGGCACCATCCGGAGCTCGACTGGAAGATGGTTCCATAGATCCAGCGCGCCCACAGAGAACGCCCTCCCCCTGGGGGCCACCAGTCAACATTATTTGACCGGTGGCACCCTGAGGAGGCCCTCTCTGTGGGAGCGTACTGGGCGGAGGGAGGTTGACGCAGGCCGCAGGTGCTCCCCAAGGTATTCCGGACCCATGCCATGTAGGGCTTTGTAGGTCATTACCAACACCTTGAATCTCACCCGGAAGACAACTGGAAGCCAATGCAGCTCGCGGAGCAGAGGTGTAACATGGGAGTATCGGGAAACTCCCAACACAACTCTCGCGGCTGCATTCTGTACCAGCTGGAGCCTCCGAGTGGTCTTCAAGGGTAGCCCCATGTAGAGAGCATTGCAGTAGTCCAGACGAGAGGTCACGAGGGCGTGAGTGACCGTACGTAAGGCATCCCGGTCTAGATAGGGCCGCAACTGGTGCACCAGGCGAACCTGGGCGAAGGCCCCCATAGTCACAGCTACTATATGGTCTTCTAGAGAAAGCTGTGAATCTAGGAGGACTCCCAAGTTGCGAGCCCTATCTACGGGGGTAATAACTCACCCCCCATAGAAAGAGATGGGATATCCTGAATATCCCGAGATGCCGGTACGCACAGCCACTCGGTCTTGTCAGGGTTGAGTCGAAGCCTGTTCCTTCCCATCCAGACCCGAACCGCCTCCAGGCAGCGGGACATCACATCGAGGGCATCACTGGGGTGGTTTGGGGTCGAAATGAAAAGCTGGGTATCATCAGCATACTGATGATACCCAACTCCAAAACCACGAATGATCTCACCCAGCAGTTTCACGTAGATGTTGAACAGGAGAGGCGAGAGGACCGACCCCTGATGGACTCCACAAGCGAGAGACCTCGAGGTCGAACTCTGCCCCCCTGCCAACACCAACTGCGAGAACCACTGAAGGACCGTGCCTCCCACTCCCAGTCCCCTGAGACGCCGCAGCAAGATACCATGGTCGATGGTATCGAAAGCCGCTGAGAGGTCTAATAGGACTAGGACAGAGGAATATCCCCTGTCCCGAGCCCTCCAGAGATCATTCATTCATCATTTTGATAAGAAACCAGTCAGAAATCCCAGAGAATTTAAAGAAAAAAATCCAGAAAATGCAAATTATTTTAAAATTGCTCCCAAGAAAAATACAGGTATGTGTCCATGTAGTTACTAAAATCCAAGCTAAAATTTAGGTAGATTTACTTTATATAGTCTACTTACAATATTCTAGGATATTGGCCTCTACATTTTTTGCATTTCTTTAAAAATGGATTAATTCATTACAGTTTTATTAAACTAAATAAGTATAAATAATCAAGATTGCAGAAATGGGACTCTGCTCTCATTTTATCCTTAAATAATATCCTGGGGAAGAGGTAGGAAGTGAGTAGCCCAAATGCATGTCACAAGCTTTCATGGCTGAGGGTAAATTCAATTGTTGATCTTTTGATTGTGGCCCAGAACCTTTTCTAGGACACCATACTGGCTTTCTTTGGTACCTTAAAAACATAAACATTAATCCTTGATGACCTGTACATAAGCAACCTTTTGAACTGGATAGTGCATTTGTTTGTTTATTTTCAAGGTTATGTTCCCACACACCATCTACACATTCAAAGAGCATAATGTTCAATTTCCATTTATTTATCTGCATGGATGAGTCGTGCTGGTCTCTTGTTTCACTAGGAAGCACTCAAAAGTGCCTCAAGGAGCTTCAGGTAGAGAATGTTGCACAGAGAAGCAGAAAAGCTAATGCATTGTCTTTTATTGTAAACAGGATTTCAACTTTGACATACTGAACATGCTAATCCTCACTCAAAATGGCATTGTCACATTAATGCAGCTGGAAAAAGGCTCAAGAAAGAGAGGTCCATCTAGCAGTAAAGTGGTTATTGACTGAAGGTTAATGTTGTGTGTCTAAGAGATCACTCTGCATCTTTCTGATAATCAAATAAGTGCAGAATTTAATGACTGACTAAACTGCCTGGGTGAATGTCCACTGGAGTTAACAGAGGATATCAACATTGATTCTTTAAAGAAATATCCACAAGTCTGAAAGATTCTAAGTCTTCAACTCTCAAGCTGCTGGTTGACTGGAAATGATTGCATGTATAGCGAATATAAAAAACTAATTTGTACAAAAAGAAGTTTTTTTTTAAACATGAACTTTTATTTCTTAATACTGACACAGATTTATGTAGGCTTTGTAAATGTAGTTATTAAAAATAGAATATTATTCCATTTCTATCAATCAGTCTAATATTTGTATTAGAACATAACATGAAATCAAGGGCAGCCTAATTCACCATCATATCTCCCATAGTGACTAGCAAATACCTGGAGCAAATCCCAGAGCATGAGGACAGTAGCTCTCCTCTGCTATTCTCACTGTGATATCAGAGGCATAGTATAGTAGTATCATATATAAATTTCCAAGATTTAGAATACAACACCATCCTGTTCATCTTGTTTAAGTGACTCCTAACAAACAACAAATGACTACAGAAGCTCTCTCTTTAGGGCACTTGTGAACATGAGATTAGAGTTTGTTTGAATTTTAAATAACTTTAGCTCAACCTGGAGAAGCCCTACTTAATCTTCCTTGAAGTAAGTCAATTTTAAGCCATGGTTGATAAGTTGTTTAGTTTTTATAAACTACATTTCTCAATTTCAAAGACTTCCTGTTGATTATATATATATTCCACTAGAATCAGAGGCTGTCCAGACAGCTCTTAAATATGGTGAATGAAATGTGGCTGAGGATCCAATACAAACAGTAATAATCAAGCATTGCAATAGTCTATGCCAGTAGCCTATGAGAAATTCTGATATATACCTGATTAACTTTTCACTGCAAACTCCCGGCAGATCTATGACAAATTTCTGATCTTCTTGATACAAATTGCTTTAGCTTCATATATTTTGATGAGCTTAATATTTAGTGTTCTTAAATTACCTTGGGTAACAATTAGCCTGTCTAAAAGAGTCAATTTTCATTTTCACACTAATGAAATTCTCTCCAAAAAAGGTCTGAGACAATTCACAACTTAATAATAGAGTATGTGTGACCTGAATATATCCATACCCTATAGACAAAGATTGTTGCAGATAAGGCAGAAAAAAACAATTTTGATTACACGTAAACAAACCAGCCTATAGCAGTGAGAAATGGAAAATAATTCAGAAAGGCTTACATTTTTTATAGCAAACTAAAAATAAAAGTAATGGATTGATTGATTGATTGATTGATTGATTGATTGATTGATTGATAGTTATTTTAGCTCACTATCTCTGAGTATTCCTCTCAGCAGTTGATAATTTCTCTTTGACTTTCAAACAGTAATTGCTCATCTTAGTGCATATTATTCATACCACAATTTTGTTTCCTTCCCTGTGATGAGATTAGCTTTTCATGGTTACTTCATCCACATTTTAAAGCACTTATATCCTACTTAGAGCCAAAGCAGCATACTAATATGTGAGGCAACACAATGAGAGTTGACATAAAATCATTCATCTCATTTTAGCTGCTTTTTCCAAGCTTTATGTGATTTTCAGAAAACAATTTCCTGTAGTGGCTCAGGTTTCCATAATGTTCAGAATATGCAGTAAATGCATTATTGCTGTTGATTTGTTGATGTTTTTTTCTCACTTACCCCTCCTTCTCCTTCTGTCATTGGATTAGGGCAGAAATATTAACAATTCTAACATAGTTTTTTTAATGAGTTACTGAGGATGTAATGTAACAAGCCATGATACTATGCATATTGATAACTTTCTCAATGCTGCACTCCCAAGCAGGCATAAATTTATACAAGTAGAATATTATTCTCTTTTGCAGATAATAATGGAAAACAGTAAACTAACAGCACCCCATGATCCTGTCCTCCATCTATGTTATTTCTTGGCCTCTCACTCTTGACTTTTCAAATTAATAATTATGTAGCTGATGTGTTGTTGTTGTTTTTTTGTCTTGAAGGTTTTTGATAGTAGAGAATATTTGTAGCTCAGGGTTGAATTGTGGGGTGATTGATGCTCTCTGAGCTAGATTGGTTTCTTACAAGACATGTTTTTACCAAACCAGGTAACATCATCAGTGCTAGAGCAGGGGTCCCCAACCCCTGGTCCATGGACCAGCACCAGTCCGCAGCATGCCAGTTGGCTGTACAAACAAGCAAAGCTCTATCCTCAGGATGAAGGCAGTATTCAAAACCACATTCCCTCTGGTCTGTGGAAAAACCTTTTCCCATGGACCTCTCTGCTAGAGCATAACAAGAAAGTTGAACTTTTCTATATGTCCCTTGTTTATCAAGTAATGCCAAAGATTTACCAAATCTCTAGCAATCTCTATTTCCCTGAATCTAAAAAAAAAACACCCAGATTCCTGCATCATCAGCTTTAATCTTTAAATAATATGGTTGGATATACCATACAAAGAAGCTGGATCATAGGAGTGAAGGCAGGGAAAATTACCGAGAAAGTGGGAGATGCTCCATATACACAGCTGTGTGGTGGTGGGAAACAAGTATACAGAAATCATTTTACACATGGAATTCTTCATTCATCAAGGTAGAAGCCAGTTTTGAGTATGTATGTAAACTTGAATCAGGGTGATTAAACACAGGACTTTTAGAAATTTAGGAAATGTCATCCTGTTAGCCCATGTCTAAAGTAAAATTTGTGTCTATGTACTATATATAATTGCATATGGAATTTATTTAAATGTGACTGCATAATGGTATATTCCATGTTGCACAGTGAAGCATAAGAAGAACCTTGGGCTCTTAGTATAATTTATACAGAATCTTCATGTTTTTACATATAAATCTTCCACCCATGCATTTTTTTAACACAGTGGTACAGTGCTCATTTCTCAAGATACTGTACTCTATAATATATCAAACTAAGGACCTAGTCATTATTTTGATTCATGAGATTCATTTTATTTGTAGCAGATAATGTGAGTGGTATGGTGGTATGGATCAAATCTATATTTCAGAAAGGAACAAGATTGTAAAAGTCCAGTTGTTTTTAAAAATTGTTATTCTCTTACATTTTCGCTGTTCTTTTGAACATAGTTTCTACAATGGAAATAAAGAAAAAAAACACAGAAATTCATTTCCAAGTGTAAATTCCATTGACTTATATCTTCACATTCATTGATAAGCAAAGTTTGGCTTATCTAATTTTTAAATGCACCCTGTTGTTCAATATTATTAAGGAATAAGTACATCACAGAGTTCACATTCGCATCAAACATTGACAAAACAAGCCAACCTTTACTAGTAGTTACAAATTAAACAAAATCTGCAGCATTAGGAACATTTCTGGAAAAAAGCATAACATACACATGGTATATTTGCAAGGCCTGTCTTCAAAATAATGTGTAGCTCAACATAAATGAACTCTACTCAGCCAAATGGACTTTAAATTCTCCTAGGAAGCATGGAGCTCTGAGCAGTCTTCTTCCTCTACCCAGCCCATTTGTATAACTTCTGTTTTCTCTCGATATTTCATCTCCAGATTTACTGCAACTATTTCTGTTTGCATTAAAGGCTAAGCTAGTTAGAACTGGTAGAAATTATAGATATTTTGAGAATCATTGCTCTTGTCTTATGAAAATAGCATTAAATTGTAGAAGAGCTAGATACTCCACTGGTTATGATGGAGCAAGCTCAGAATTTTTCTGTGTAGTTGCATTCTAAGGATATTCCATTGGATGCAACTTCCCCTTCTGAAAAACAATAAATAAAATGAGAAAATCATGGATGATGAAACCAATGTAGGTCTGACCTGAAAGGGATGTGTCTGTGTGTCTGTATTACACTTAAGTCAGCAATTTTTTTACACAATCTATATTATATAGTCAAAAGATCTTATAAAAATAATAAATTTCGGTTTCTGGTTTGTGCGCACGGTGCTTTCAGATGTGCAGGGGAGAGCTCCCTCCCTGCTGTCCGATCCTTCTTCATTGGAGGACCCTGCAAGGGTTGAAAGTCGCCCTGGAGGGGTGACCACCGCAAGGAGACCCTCCTGTGATCGTGGAAGGGTGGCAGCCCTCCACTTGAATTTGGAGCAGCTCCTTTTGGCCTGAAGAAGAAGAGACCGGCCATCAACATGGCCGATCACTAAGCCGCTCCCTGCCAAAAGCACCAACTAGCACAATGAAGCAATCTGGAGGACCTGTGGGACTTTTTTGAAAATTCTCTCCCCCCTTTTTTTGAGAAAACAGCTTCTTTATACCTGGGGGAGCAACATTTTAAGCCTTAAAGCGTTGAAGAGAAAGAAAAAAAACCCCAGCTGATTAAACAAAGAAATTAAATAATCTCATTCATGCTTACTAAAAAGCTCCTATTTCTGTGGGGATCTACTACCCTATTTTTTGTTTAAGATGTGAACTAAGGAAAAATGAATGGTCTAACTATATAAAAGCTTTATATTAATTTGGGGGAAAAAAGAACTTTACAACTTATTCTATATGCTACTGATGACATCCTGTGGCTAAACTTGGTTGCAAGTAAACCTTTTGCTTATTTTGAGAGCGGAGAGCTGTCCTTGATATTATCTTTAAAGACAAGGGTGGGAACACCTGGCATGGAAAACAACTTTTAGAAACATTGGAGGTGGAAAATTACTGACTCTTATTAAAATAGCCTCCATGGAAGACTTAGCTGTAAACACTAATGAAATGGATGATTATATCCCACCACTTAATTACAAATTGATTTTGGATACAATTTTGGCTATAACTGAACAAATTAAAGCCAAATTGCATGATAAACCTGACAACTTAAAGCCACCAAACCAAACTTTAACCTTAAATGATGAACTGACAACCCAAAAACAAGCAGAAGTGAAAATCAATACTAAAATAGGAGACTTCAAAGAGCAACAAACACAGCCTACAGAGAACTTTGAAGTCCAAATTCCAACTTTAACTACAAAACTTACAACTCAAAAAACAACAATACCCAAAGAAAGCAACATTAAGAGCGAAGATATCAAAGGCCTCCAAATACAGTATGTTGAGGATTCACCCAATCAAATAATAACAACATTAGCTACTACTTACTACCTAACCCAGATGGAAATGGAACAAGATAAAGACCAGACTGAATTAATGACAATCATATTACAGCAAACATCAAAAACTGAGCTATTAAAGCAATACCTCAATGATTATAAAGGGGACATTAGCTTGACAAAACTGTTATTTGGATGGTCTCCATGGATTCAAATAAGAGGTGGAGGAAGAAAGGGAGACACATTGGAGAACTTAAAAGCACTAAGATGGAAACCTGATTGGCACAAAAAGAAGGTGAGAGTTAGATTTAAAGACCTAGATTTGTCTCTTTTTTGGGGGGATTTGTAAAGACAGAACTTAGAAATGTCTTTTGATGGACTAAGTGGAATCTAATATAAACTGATTCTATATTTAGGTTTCAGACTTTTAAAGGAAAACAAAATTAAGCTTTTAGAATAAAACTTTGAATTATACAATAGAATTTAGTATTTTATAATACAAGATAGTATTTTATTAAGTGTAGAATGGTTAAAAAAATTAATAAATTGGTGATGTGTTAAGATGAAAATTAGATTTTACTGTTAAATCATAAGAATGATATGTAATGAACAACATAAGTTTTGTAGATAAGAGAATTATTCTTTACTGAAATAGGAAATTGTAGGTTACCCAAAAAGTAAGTTTTTTTGCATATTATAGGCTACTTTAGAGTATTTTTATTGCAATTAGGTAAAACTTAAAAACAGGATTTTGATATGTATTAGTCTAACTGTATTGAAAACTTCGTTAATTGACTAGCTAATAACTAGAATTGTATTAACTTAATTACTTTGACTATGTGAAAACTAGGAATCAGAGAGGGAATTTTTATTGATGAAACCTGAAATACCTACAAGCAACTTGTTATTTGCTACTTTGGACTACCCAACCACCAGATTGCTTCACAAATACATGTATATAACCCAACGCCTACCCTTAACCTTTCCTCTACCCTATTCCAAGTCCCCTTTTCCCTACCTTCTTTGTTAACCCTATAAAACCAATAAAAAATTTATAATAATAATAATAAATTTTTCTTTTACAACAATCTGTCATGCAGTTATACCTTTTGAACCATTAGAAAAAGATATAAAATACTCAACCAGTTGCTTATCTTTTAGATTTCTAGTGCAAGATGACTGCCAGTTTATCTTTATATTTTTGATTAAATTATTAATATTCATGGTAGTTTGTTTGTTTGTTTGTTTTGTTTTTTTTAGTAAACATTTCATCTCCTCCTCCAGATTTTCCATGTCAATTTCAGGTAACCAAGTTGCAGAAAATGTACTTGTTTGCTTGATTTTAATACCTCATTAAATAATGTATCTAGCTATTAAATAACATATTTTAAATAATGCAGTACAACACAATTTAATCATGCAAAAATCATGCAAAAAATAACTGGATAAACTTGCCAAGGCATTGTAAAGTAATACAATTGCAAAGCTAAAATATGAAGAAGTACAGGGTTTTTTTTTAAAAAAATTACCATTTCTGGAACTAAAAGAAAATAATTTAAATAGAATAAATTAATAAACATGTGTAAGAGCAGAACTGTTTTAACTTGCTACTGAAAGATAGCTTTGCTGCCTTTCAAAATCAGAATATATAAAATGTTTGCAAAATCAAATCTGGATCGATCACCAGGACCAGAGGTTTACTCTGCCCCAAGTGACTGACCCAGTTTTGATCTTGCAACAGTATCCTGGGATACATATATTTACCTTCGTTCATATTTAAAAATGTTCTTGAATTTCCATCTTCTGAGACTTAAAATGAATAGAGAATTTCAAGAAGGTCTTCTAGGATACATTTGTATAAGATAAGATTTCTTCAAGTAAAAAAATACTTTCAGCCCTGCCTAAAATATCAAATTATTAGTTTGGGTGAATCAAATGAAGAGAGAGACAGAGAGACAGAGAAAGAGAGAGACAGAGACAGATAGACAGACAGAGAAAATATTTATTAAGGAATTTTACTTTAATAAAAGAAACATAAGCAATACAATATATAAAAGAAGGGAAGAAGAAAATAAAATAAAAAAAACAAGAAATGAAATGTACAGGAAGCAATAAATTTAAAAGAAAAAATAGGGGGAGGGGAGAGATAAGTAAGGAAGTGACTTCCAGACTTAATTACAGCAGTTACAATCAAAATTATTATTTCTCCTGTCTTTTAAACATAACAAAAAACACCCCTTATTCAACACTTTTTCAATTGTCTAATCTAAATAACATCATTTTAGCTCTTTTCAGCAAAAAAAAAGTTTTTAAAAGGTTCAATAGTCCACAAAAAAAAGTTATTTTTCATTGTGAGTACTTCGATATATCTCAATTTTATGCACATATAGTAATCTTGCTCGCTGGCAAAATAATGTCATATTCTATGAATTTATTCCTCATAAATAAATATATTGTCTAGACCAATAAACCTCCCTGTCCAAAAATCTTCATTTTCTTCAATTTAATATATTACTGGGTCTGAATATAGCACTATATAGATAATAGCTGTTGAATCTCAAGGAAGATTACTAAATTTCCAGACAGTTAGGTATTTTCTTCAAATAGAATTTCATTTTTGTCCCCTTATTTAATTTACATCACTTTCTTAGTAATCATATATCCATTTTAACATAATTAAATTGTGTTTTTTGCTTTCTGGATAAGTTATATAACATTTACTTCTCATATTTTCTTAGACCACTAATCTCACTCTGCAAGATTTCTTTTTTCAGGCATTACCGTATATACTTGAGTATAAGCCGAATTTTTCAGCCCACTTTTTGGGCTGAAAAACTCCACTTCGGCTTATACTCCAGTCAACAAAAAAAAAGAACTGTCCGTTCGTTCGGAACAGGCTGCTGAGAGAAGCTGCCTCGCCTGCTGCGCCCCCAACAACCGCCGCTGCCGCTTTCCCCCCCCCATCGCTCACCTGCTGCCCCCGAAAATGCCGCTGCCGCTTTCCCCCCCCCATCGCTCACCCGCTGCCCCCGAAAATGCCGCTGCCGCTTTCCCCCCCCCCATCGCTCACCCGCTGCCCCCGAAAATGCCGCTGCCGCTTTCCCCCCCCATCGCTCACCCGTGCTTTCCCCCCCATCGCTCACCCGTGCTTTCCCCCCCCATCGCTCACCCGTGCTTTCTCTCCCCATCGCTCACCCGTGCTTTCCCCCCCCATCGCTCACCCGTGCTTTCTCTCCCCATCGCTCACCCGTGCCGCCCCGAAAATGCCGCTGCCGCTCGCCCGCTTGCTCGCTTCCTCGCCCGGGGACCAGCACCAGCCAGCCAGCCCGCCGGCGAGAAGCCCGGCCCGGAGGTGAGGGGAGGGAGCGGAGTCGCTCACCCGTGCTTTCCCCCCCCCATCGCTCACCCGTGCTTTCTCTCCCCATCGCTCACCCGTGCTTTCCCCCCCCATCGCTCACCCGTGCTTTCTCTCCCCATCGCTCACCCGTGCCGCCCCGAAAATGCCGCTGCCGCTCGCCCGCTTGCTCGCTTCCTCGCCCGGGGACCAGCACCAGCCAGCCAGCCCGCCGGCGAGAAGCCCGGCCCGGAGGTGAGGGGAGGGAGCGGAGTCGCTCACCCGTGCTTTCCCCCCCCCCATCGCTCACCCGTGCTTTCTCTCCCCATCAAAGATTCTTGGAAGTAATGGTTGGAAAAGTTTGCAAGTCTTTGGGAAAGTTCAAGAAGTGAAAGGAATACCCTCCTCTTGAAAGACCAGATAAGGCAGACAGGGAGATGAAGAGTTCAACCGAGTTTCCTCTTTTGTTCAGGCATCTGCACCCGCTGCTTTTAAACTCGCCTGGCGCTGCAACGGCACCCGTTTCCCCCGGCGAGTTTTCCCTACCTGGCCCCTGCAGAATCGCGGCGGCGCCCCCGGAGAAGCCTACCCCGAGGCTGCGGCCGATTTTTCCTTCTCCTAGACTCTGCCGCCCAGAGCGTTGTTTCTCCCCCTCATGCGTGCATGGGATGAGGCGAGAAACCAACAGCCTGCGTCCGTCTCTCTTTATGTATATTTCTGTATATATCTTATCTCGGGATCTAGACCTTTCGAAGGAGAAGGGGCGGCTGGAGTTCGTGAGTTGCTGTGGGACCCAAGGGTTGGGGGAAGAGAGATGGGAGGGAAAAGGGGAGAAACCTGCCGCTGGCTAGTTCTTTGTCTGATCGGGGAGCCTGAACAAAAGAGGAAACTCGGTTGAACTCTTCATCTCCCTGTCTGCCTTATCTGGCTTTTTGAAACGCACCACCGGCTGCTCCGTCCAGAAGCCCAGATTCGGGAGGGCTGCTTGGCTTCCACTTGAGCCCATCTATGTCCGCGGGCCCCCCCCCCCACTACCCCTAGACCTCCGCCGCCGGCGGAGGCTGGATCCGCGCTCCGCAGCGGCAGGGCGCGGATCCAGCAGAAAGAAGCAGGCAGGCAAGGCACGGAGATCCGGAGACCTGCTGATGATTGGGGAGGTTTGGGCACCTCCCCAAACCTCGGCAGGTCTTCGGATCTCCGTGCCTTGCCTGCCTGCTTCTTTCTGCTGGATCCGCGCCCTGCCGCCGGCAGAGGCTTGTGGAGCACGGATCCAGCCTCCGCCGGCATGCAGGCAAATCCTGCTAAAGGGCTTTCCCCCCCCCCACACTGGATCCGCGCTCCGCAAGCCTCTGCCGGCGGCAGGGCGCGGATCCAGCAGAAAGAAGCAGGCAGGCAAGGCACGGAGATCCGAAGACCTGCCGAGGTTTGGGGAGGTGCCCAAACCTCCCCAATCATCAGCAGGTCTCCGGATCTCCGTGCCTTGCCTGCCTGCTTCTTTCTGCTGGATCCGCGCCCTGCCGCTGCGGAGCGCGGATCCAGCCTCCGCCGGCGGCGGAGGTCTAGGGGTAGTGGGGGGGGGGCCCGCGGACATAGATGGGCTCAAGTGGAAGCCAAGCAGCCCTCCCGAATCTGGGCTTCTGGACGGAGCAGCCGGTGGTGCGTTTCAAAAAGCCAGATAAGGCAGACAGGGAGATGAAGAGTTCAACCGAGTTTCCTCTTTTGTTCAGGCTCCCCGATCAGACAAAGAACTAGCCAGCGGCAGGTTTCTCCCCTTTTCCCTCCCATCTCTCTTCCCCCAACCCTTGGGTCCCACAGCAACTCACGAACTCCAGCCGCCCCTTCTCCTTCGAAAGGTCTAGATCCCGAGATAAGATATATACAGAAATATACATAAAGAGAGACGGACGCAGGCTGTTGGTTTCTCGCCTCATCCCATGCACGCACGAGGGGGAGAAACAACGCTCTGGGCGGCAGAGTCTAGGAGAAGGAAAAATCGGCCGCAGCCTCGGGGTAGGCTTCTCCGGGGGCGCCGCCGCGATTCTGCAGGGGCCAGGTAGGGAAAACTCGCCGGGGAAAACGGGTGCCGTTGCAGCGCCAGGCGAGTTTAAAAGCAGCGGGTGCAGATGCCTGAACAAAAGAGGAAACTCGGTTGAACTCTTCATCTCCCTGTCTGCCTTATCTGGTCTTTCAAGAGGAGGGTATTCCTTTCACTTCTTGAACTTTCCCAAAGACTTGCAAACTTTTCCAACCATTACTTCCAAGAATCTTTGATGGGGAGAGAAAGCACGGGTGAGCGATGGGGGGGGGGGAAAGCACGGGTGAGCGACTCCGCTCCCTCCCCTCACCTCCGGGCCGGGCTTCTCGCCGGCGGGCTGGCTGGCTGGTGCTGGTCCCCGGGCGAGGAAGCGAGCAAGCGGGCGAGCGGCAGCGGCATTTTCGGGGCGGCACGGGTGAGCGATGGGGAGAGAAAGCACGGGTGAGCGATAGGGGGGGAAAGCACGGGTGAGCGATGGGGAGAGAAAGCACGGGTGAGCGATGGGGGGGGGAAAGCACGGGTGAGCGACTCCGCTCCCTCCCCTCACCTCCGGGCCGGGCTTCTCGCCGGCGGGCTGGCTGGCTGGTGCTGGTCCCCGGGCGAGGAAGCGAGCAAGCGGGCGAGCGGCAGCGGCATTTTCGGGGCGGCACGGGTGAGCGATGGGGAGAGAAAGCACGGGTGAGCGATGGGGGGGGAAAGCACGGGTGAGCGATGGGGAGAGAAAGCACGGGTGAGCGATGGGGGGGGAAAGCACGGGTGAGCGATGGGGGGGGAAAGCACGGGTGAGCGATGGGGGGGGAAAGCACGGGTGAGCGATGGGGGGGGAAAGCACGGGTGAGCGATGGGGGGGGAAAGCACGGGTGAGCGATGGGGAGAGAAAGCACGGGTGAGCGAAAGAAGCAGGCAGGCAAGGCACGGAGATCCGGAGACCTGCTGACGTTTGGGGAGGTTTGGGGAGGTGCGCGCGCACCTCCCCAAATCTCCCCAAACTTCGGCAGGTCTCCGGACGGCGGCGGCTTGGGAGAGGTGCGCGCGATCCTGGAAGCACCGAAGCCTCGGCCGCGCGCAAGTCCTCGGTAAGTTCCGGGCGGTCACTTGCTTCGCGTCTCCTGAGGGAAGGGGGGGCGACTGGAGCGGGCGTGTTTCCTCGCCTGCTGGGCGCCGCGATTTGCCCAGGGAACGCGCGGGCCCCGAATGGCAGCGTGGAACGAGGAAGCGGACAGCCAGGGCTTCCCCGAGAGCCGCGGCCACACAGGGTATTCCTGTGTATTCAGGCTTGCAAAATGGCGGATCGAGCCTCTGCTGGCGGCGGAGGCTTGCAGAACGGCGGATCGGCTTATACTCGAGTCACGAACTTTTTCCAGTTTTTGGGGGTGAAAATGGGGGTCTCGGCTTATACTCGAGTCGGCTTATACTCAAGTATATACGGTATATCTTATTGGGAGGAGGAGAGGGGATTGTCATAGAGATGCTGGTGTCCAATCTCATTAGCTGAAATCATTTGTCGCTTACAGCAACCAACTTTATACAACTAGGGTAATTCCTCATTAGTTGTTTGTTGGTAACCTTTTCAAATAATATACCGTATCTTGATTTCTGTTTCAGATTCAAACATACAAAAATCTGGGTCAAACCATATGGCCATTTTGACAGTATTTTTCCCCATACAAAATCAAGAAGGATTTTTGTAGCCCCCTTGCTGCCTCTATAATGTAGCCATATATGAGGTCACGTTGTGTTATTATCCATACTGCATAACTTTCCAAAGACATAGATTTTTGGGTTCCCCTGCCTGAAATATAAATGTCACTAATTTTAGGAAAAAACACTGCTACCAACAGTCATCATACAGAATGTTTGTTGGGGTAACATTTGTAAGGCCTAGGCAATTTCTATTTATTATTTAGTTTTCCTATTTTTTTCCAAAAGACCTACGAACCACAAGATGGCAGCATGGATTCGTCTGTTTTGATTTTAGAATGGTTGTGCAATCCAGATACATATGTGTTTGTGGGTTTTGGCATATTGAAGAGATATATTAAGCTGTGGGGTCTTCTTATATCAGGGATGTCAAACTGCTGGCCCATGGGCTGCATGCATTACAGCAAAACCGCGCCCACCCCATTGCCAGCAATGGCAAAAAAGTCACGATATGTTCTGACACATCATGTGACATTGCAAGTTTGACACCCCGTGATAGATTGTTCGACAATTTTTTTTCCCAAAAGGGTTTTTAATTCATCAATTTGTTAACCACAAAGTGACAGCAAAGAGGTATGGTTTTTCTCTCCCCTAGTTGCCATCCACTGGTCACTGAAACATCAGATTTGTACATCTGAATTGTGGCTACCAGATGATCACTGAAAAGTAAAAATTTGGAAAAAAAAGATTTGTCTGTTTATGAATAGGCAGAGAAACCCACCATTCAAAATACAACAAAGCACTGCTACTTCAGTCTTTCTCACAGCCAGAATAATGGTAAACCTAGAGGAAGGTCCTAATGCTTCTTCCATCACAAATATGATAGAAAGCCCTCACAAATAATCTGGTTAACAAAATAGCATGAATTCAACTTATTCAGCAACCCAAGTAGCATTTGTTCACCATTAATCTCTTGCACAGGATCTCTTGATCATGACAACGACCACTTTTAGGTCATATAGTTGATTTATCTACAAGGAGGAAGAAGGAGAGAGTGAAAAAATACATTTTGGTCTAAACAACACTGTAGAATAGATAAAAAGTCTAGTGTCTGGTTACAAGGGGCAGAGCCTCAGCAAAACTATCAGACCAAAGAAAGTCATGCAGTTTGTTGACTTAAACTATGTAATCTTGCCCTCCATGTATCCTAGTTTTATAGGAATATCTTGTTCTGCCATAACATGAAGAACATCTCTTTGGCACTTGATTACCTGTCAGAACCCACACCAATCCACATCTTAGGAAAGAAAAACTCTTGGAGACAAGATTGTCCAAGCAGGAACTTTTACTAAGACATAGATGACAGTGGATATAATAGACAGGATCTGAAAACTGTCTCACAGATCGATATTTTTAAAGTGTTCCTGAGCAAAACCCCACCCCTCAGTCCATTTGGTCAGTCCCGAATCAGTTAAGTCTCAGGTGTTAAACCCCTCGTGGGAAAGGGAGAACCATCAGTCCATTCGCAACACAATTACCTCCTCCCCTTCACATTCCAACCGGAGATACAAGCCAGAATTCCCCCCACCCCCTTTCTTGTTTGCTCGTAGATTGGAGAGGGAGAGGATTCCTTTCATCGGTCTTATTGCGATGGCCAACAGGTAGGCTGAATAAACAAAAAGTTACATCTAAGGGAAAGAGATGAGGGCAATAAACTCCTCAGTCTATTTTCTTTCTTCTTTGGGAATGGCAGAATCCAGAAAGGGGGGCGGTGTGAGATTTGGGTTTGCACAGAGAGGGAGTTAGAAATGAGATATAGATGGATTCTGACACTACCTTCAAAATGTCTTAGGAGTAGGTCAATAATGAGATAGAGGTGGAATCATGAAGACAGATGAATAGATGCCTTTTCAAGCCAAAGCAATGATAAGCTCAGTATTTTTTAAAAAATGCTATTTTCTAATATTAATTTCATTTCATTTATGATCTTCATATATAGTTTAAAATATTTTGAACAAAAATGTTTAATTTATCTTCATTTATGCCAAAATTACATTCTTTTCTGAGATAATTAGTAAACATAATCTTACAAGAGTGGGAAAGTAGATCCCAGAATCAAATGTGAAGCCCCTCTTGTCCTATGCCAGCAAATGAAATGATAGGAAGGGATTTTGTTAAATTTGTCTTTATTCATTTCTCTTACAACCCCACTGCTTTGCAACCTTTAGCAAATATATCTCCTCATCTGCATCCGCTTATTAGAGTTTATGGAAAGGGAAATGGTGTTAATAAGGAATAAGCACCCTCTTATTCAGTGCAGCACAAAAAAATTGAAACCCAGATATAAATAGCACAATTGTGCTAAATGAACTGGATACCAGAGGTAGTGGTGGATGAAAAAATAACAATGTGAATAAATGAAATAATTTATATTAGCAATAAAACCGATAAGAGTAGGTGCAGCTAGTTGATACAGCTCAGGGAAAAAACTCATCTAGCTACTTAGGAGAAGCATTTGGAGAGCCACATGGAAAAGAAAATGAAGTATTTATTTACTCTGAAATATGCTGAGACAGATGGCAAATAATTGTCTCTCCACTATCCCCAATTTCAGGGCACTCTACTTAATGTTTGAAGTCTAATGTAGCTCTTTCTTCTCTACCGTCTTTCTTCCATGGTGTTATTCATGAAAGAAATGCTACTTAAGAGAAATAATTTCCCTAAATCTTAAGCTTGGAAATGATCAATTACCTCACTTCAAAAATTGTTGACATACCCTAGAAAATAAGCTTAGATATGTGGTGATGAGTTTTACTTTTTATTCTCCTCAGAGCTGAAAAAGAAATGGTAATGTAGCCTTTAAACCCCAAATGTTATAATTGTCCACTCTAACATTAACATTATTTATTTGGAGATATGTTGCTGGTTATTTTATGTAGGATGTGTTATTTAACTATATAGCTCATTTCCATTTATCAAATCTATCTCGAAGAAGAGAATTTTTTTTTATTATAGAAACATGTTAATAAAAAAAATATTTTTATCAAAGCAATTGTGTCTTGCCAAGAAAACTGGGAATCAAATAATTTTCTAATTAACTAACAATTGGGAATTAACTACTTAACTAATTTTCTTATCAAGAAAACTGAAAATTAACTAGTTGCTTTTTTATTTCCTGCTATCACAAATTCAGAGTTGCCTTTCTTCCCAAATACTTCTAAAATCAGTGCTTATAAAATTTCATATATACCCATTTTGTATGCCCAGGCACATAATACTATTTTCAGTCATTAATAGCTTCCACTTTGCCATGTTAATAAGTTTCAAATGAAGCTAAAGTGTATTGAAAACACTGGTCTCAAATGCCCCAGTGCAACATTAAAGGAGGGGAATTAGTAGAAGCTTTAAAAAGCTCCTTAGGGGATTTGCAACTTGTCTCTAAATTGCCATCATTTTGTATCTTCAAGATTGTGAAGAGCAGGATTGGGAGAAACAAAAAAACATTTCAGCTGTTTAAATTCAAGGTGTGCTTCTATGGCTATGCCACATGCATATCTTCATGATATCTAAAAAAATTACAACAAAGAGGCTGTTGATTGAAACAGATAAGAATTAAATCAGGGGTGAAGGGATTTTTGGGAAGACTTAAGAGAAAGGGGAGACAATATATCTGTTACTATCTGTAGAAGAGAAGGCCACTGTGTTTCAACATGTTAGTTTTCTTGCTTGCTTTTTCTTTTCTTTCACTTTTTTATTTTTTATCATTTTCTCTACATTTGCTTCTCATTTTTTAAAAACTCCACATGCTTGAATTTTGCCCCTCATCATGGACACTGTTTTTTGTTTTAATGATCTGCAAACTAGGTTTAAAGAATCCCAATATAAGACATGCTAAGAATTAGATACATTCTTGCTTCATTCATGTTTAAATCCAGCAGTTGTACGTATTTGCATTGACTTATCATTCAGCAGTGAGTGGTAACATTAAAAAAAAAAAGCAAAAGCAAATTACAGACTGTTTTAATTTTGCGAAGAAACTGATATTAGATATTGAAGATCAAAAGCAAATCAAAAATAAGTATTCAGGATATATTTTATTATACATAGATCAATTATTTTTATTTCCTTATGTAAAATCCAGCAAAAATCTCCACATATGCTTCTCTGTGATGTTCATTATCCAAAATATGGGTTGGGGAGGGGCTGGAGAATGATTTGAGCAAGCGGAGAGTAGAGAGAGAAATATACAGTTGCACTAAGCTTTGGTTTTATATTCTAGAATCCATAATACAGTGTATTTAATTTTATTTGCATCCTTTATTAATATATTTATTATACCTTAGGCTGATTGCCCAGATTTCCTCTCTTTTCAGGCAAGTTGACAAGTATATTGCATCTGACAGTCAACAGAACATTAATTACTCTGTATATTTTAACAATGAGCTTTATGATATGTATTTTCCTAGTGCACATATTTCAGCAAATGGTGTAATTACTTTGCAATTTCAAAACATGCAAACATTGCCTCTAATTCAATTTAGCAAGATTCCAGTAGCTTCCCCAACATATTATAAATGTTGTCTTGTAAGACAGTTAAATTAATAAGCTGCTGGATCTTCTAACAAGACTTGTAAACCATAGTGCCTACTACATGATAACTTCTTTCATAGGGAAAAGTGATAATGCTTATTGCTCTGTCTAATGTGTTTGTGTGTGTGACAGAGAGATAGACAAAGATAAGGAGAGAGAGACTGAAGTGCTACTCAGAATGGATCAAAATACTGTATGCATTTGAAATTGTGACATATATTTCCTTCTCACTTCACATCTCTGATATTTTAAATTTGGACTTCAAAACACTAACAACTTTCCATCCTTCCTTTTTAGCTAGTTGTTCATCACATCTGACAAGTAGTGACTGCATAATCACTTTCCTGTAATTCTGCTCCAATTTCCTGAAGATAGAAATGTGAAAGCCACTTAAAACATTAGAACTCACAAATGCCATCATTGATTTGAGGTTTGCTGACCTCTGAGTAACAACCAATGTGAGTTCTGTTTAACAGTACATATATTATACATTACATATATAAAATTTCAGAATGCTGGATCAACAGGAAAAAGCATTTGAACATATGGATTTGGAGCATCAGCCCAAATTATTGCCAGCTTTACACTGCCTTAGAAACTGGAGAGTAAATATAGCATTTGCAAGCGGAAACATATTTTATTTTATTTTTTGTATCTTATTATTTGACTTCCTTCGGATTGATTGATATGACTGAATTCTGTGATTTAGGACTTGGTTGGAAGCCCATAGCCAATTGTGATTTTACTGAGTCTAAATATAGTTTTTACTTGTTATTTTGTTTTACTGGATAAACCAAATGTCTATTCATTAATATCAGAACAAAAACAAAAACAAAATAGCTTGAGAACTATTATCTTATATTTGTATGTGTTCAGTTCTAAATATGGATATGTGATGCATGAATAAGGCTCTTGGTAACATTGAACATTTCTAGGGAATGGCTAATATTTACTTGGTTTCATTGCTGTTAGTGTTCATCCTGCTGAGAGAAAAAAAAAACATTCAAATTCCATTTCTAGTAGGAACTATCATAAAATGCTTGTAGACCCTTATTGTCATATAGCCTGCCCATTCTCATTACTGAATATATCCATGACTCCTGATATTCTGAACTTCAGATCATGTTAAAACAATATAAACAGTTCCTTTCCCCATGACCTGAACAGGATGATTTGAAAGAGTAAAGCTCACAAAGTTCAGGTTCAGGCTTGTGCATCTCTGTGTAAAGCTCTTTTCTATAGGTAACATGTAATGCTGCTCCACTGTCCAAAGTCCAAAGAAGTCATCTGTCATACTCTGGTTGAGGTTGTGGATCATTGGTTAAGGCCAATGTGGCAAGTGGAGCTTGCGGATCACACCTGGGACCACGACGACCTTGTCATCTGCCTCTACCTCTGCCTCCTCTGGAAGCTGTTCCTCTGGGCTGGTATGTGGCAGGCGCTGGGAATCGTTGGGAACAATCCCGGGTGGCATGTCCCACACGATTGCAGATGTAACATCTTGGCATCCTTGAAACGTAGGCTCTTCCACAGAATGGATGCCTCACTGGAGCTCTTGATGCAGGTGGTCCTCGTAAATGTGGTGCGGCTTGCATAAGTGCCTCTTCTTTGGTTAAAATCCTGCATACATGATCCACCATACGTTGGGTAATGGGTACTTGATTAATTTTGGTAATAGCATCTTTCCATTCATAATTCAATGAGTTAATAATAATGCTGATCATTTTAAAATCATCAATAGGATAGCCTTTTCACCCAGTTCTTTTCTTATTCCTTTCATTTTAGTTGAATGGTCTCCAATACATTCACCAGGTCTTAATCTCGAACCATGGAACTCAGACAAAAGCACACATGTAGACTCAATCAACGTAGGCTGATAGCATGCTTCTAATTGAGTCCAAATTTGTTGGGCAGTTGCATCTTGTGAAAAAGTGAGCTGCAATTCAGTGTCCATTGACATCAATAATGTTGTGCATGCTTTAGTACTTAAGTCCCATATGTCAGGGGTCCATGCTGGGCAGGAGGATTAAATACCATGCAATGGGTATCTTCTCTGCGGAGCAAAAGTCCAACTTCACTGACCCATACCTTGTAATTTTGTCCTGACCGCTTCAATTTCGAGTCACCAACCAGTGGTACAATAGAAGATGCCTGTTGAGGAACATGCATTTGGGGTACTGGCTGTGCAGGTTGTGCAATCCGGACTTGACCTGCAGGAGGCACCGGTGGCGCATGTGCTAAGACTTGCGGCAGTTGCATTGGGGCTGCCGCTGGTACCAGTGCTGGCTGTTGCTGTACTTTAGCCACAATTCCACTCTGGCCAGCAGGAGGCGCTGGCTCTTGAGCTGAAACATTAAGTTGGCCTGCAGATGGTGCTGGCCTTTGTATTTGAGAACCCAGTGGTAGCTGCACTTGGACTGAATGGTGCTGTGCTCCATCTGGGACAGGAACCTGGATAGTAGCAGTATTAATAGGAATTCTAGCACCATCAGGGGCTGGAGCTCAAGATAAAAGGATTGGCTTTTGTACAGATACAACATCTCGAAGAGGTGTTGCAGCTTGAAGCATTGATTGATGAATAGACATCTGTGAAAATGTGTACTGCATTCTCTGCATTTGCTCCTGTAGTACAAATAGCAATTCTATCTTGTAAAACAGATTCACCAGCAGATGGTGTTATAACATTAGATTCAGGCATCACTGTAGCCTTGTGTGTCATTTGATCACGAGACTGTGACACAGGTGCTTTCTGTTCCCCTTCATCTGACACAACACCCACTTGTGGGTGTGGTTTTGGCTTGGAAGAAGAAGGCAATATGGCAGAATCTGGGATTTGACTCACAACAGAGTCCCTCTCATGCTGCTTAATCAATGATGCATATGCTTTTTGCCTGGTACAGCCCCTGTTCAAATGCCTCAATCTGGTCAAAATAACTTTGCATGGCCTTCTCATGCAGAGTTTGTTCAGGGCTAAGAGGAGAATAATAAATTTCATCTCTCCTGAGTAACACTTTAGGTCTGGCACTGAGCCACTAAAATTCAGCATGGGCCCCCTGAGTGTGAATTCTTTCTGGGGCAGCTGCCTGAGAGCCTATAAAATAAGGAGATGATGTGACTGACCTTAAATCATTGACAGAGGCTGCAGCCTCTTCTCCAAGACGTGTGGCAGAAGCAAGTGGAGTCTGTAAACTTGAAGGAAGACGCCTCTGTGAAGTGACCTTCTGCTCTTCGTCAGACTGATAACGAGCCTCCTTTTTGCCTTTCCTCCTGCTCTTCTTTTTTGGCATATTGCAGTAATTAATCACAGCGTTCCTCAGTCGCTGCCCTAACTAACTGACTAATAGTCTAAACGCTTATCAGCATCTCTTGAAAGTAAAAACAAACCATCCTCTGCTACCATGTCAAAGGAGTAAATAAAAAAAAACTACTTATCAGAAGTCGATGAACCGTGGTTCATTTGACGCATGGTGCATTCCAGGTAAAAGAAAGAAAACCCGAAACATATTCTACTGTAAAAAAACTTTAATCAGAGAAAAAATAAGACTCTTAACTGACTACATGCTCTCTATCACCAGACAGCACAGAGAGAAAGAAAAAGAAGAAACTTTGTTTGGACATGCACACACAATAGTAGAGCCAGACATGAAACCAAAACATGGTTGAACATGTGACACTCACCATGGTTACAATGATAAGATAACAGCACAGCTGCAAAGAGAAGACTGCAATGTGCTTGCTGACAAACACATAAAAACACAGTGACAAGGTCCTTCTGGATTTATATAGAAAATGTTTAAGATCTCCATTATTGCATGTGTGTCAGCAATGTTTTGAATTTTCACATACAAGAAGAAGGCTTCCCGGAGAAGGTTTAAAACTAGCTTAATGTAAATTAAGAAAATGCTTGTATTGTTTAGACTTAATAGTAGATTGTTGTTAATAGATTCTTTGCTGTTTTCATTGGGCCTTTCTAGGCATCCTAGAGTGCTTGTTGTTTTAACTGTGCAAAATTATTCTAAATGGGTCTAGAAGTGATTAGTGTTTAGTGACTTCACTGTCCTTGTACATCTACAATTAGGGTATTGGTATTGTTTGTTTTTGGATGAGTCATACAGTGAAATTTAAATTCTTTATAATGTGAAATTATTTTTTAAAAAATATACTCTTTATGTACCATGCTAAAAGAAGGCTTTTAAATGTATTACTCTGAATGCTACACATACCAATCTAAGAAATATTTCATGCACTGCACAATGTATCAGTGAGCACAGGAATAACATTCCTGGCATTTCACGCTTCCCTACCTTAGCTGATCTTATTTTTAAAGTATTTTAATTAGAAATGAATTATATAGAAAGCTGACATGTTGAGAAGCAAAGGACAAGTTTTATTTACAAGAATGTTGCTAAAGTAATAGCAGGCTAGTGTTTCATTTGAAAGGAGAAAGATAATTGATGTATGGGCAGAAAATATTTGGTGGGCGAGTGGGCGAAGAGAAACCTCACCATCTTGCTTTTTGAACGTTTTGTAACTGTGAATAGGTAATCTCTCCCAACCTAACATTATTTTGTGAGAATGCCCACAATGAGTCTCAGAGTTCCAAATGTATTGACTAGTTCAGAGAGATTTGTTTTTAGTACTATAAAAAACATAGAATCTTTCCATATTTCCAACTGGTAATGTTTGGTGAAAGGAAGTCAGTTTTGGAAAACATGACATTGGTTCAGGAGCATTGGTTTATACTAACCTCCAGACAATTTTTCCATCTTGTCAAATAACCCTTGTGTGCACTCAAAATTGTCAGTGAAGGACATGCTTGAGGACATCACAACTACAGGTCAAGGTGTATAATATGCTACTATCAAAACCCAGCAGAATTTATTTTTCAAAGATAGTACTATGTGTTTCTACACAAAGTAATGCATCCTTTTTAATATAAAAAGGTGTGATCATCTTTCTTGAAGTAAAAACACTAGTAAGGTAAAAACAAAAAAGTAGCAAACTATTGTTTTCTTCTCTGCCATTTTCAAAAATTTTATTGCTGGTGACTTTGGATACAGGTTGTTAAAGGCAGATGGTAAGCTGGAGCTATAGGAGAAGAAAGGAAACTAGTCAAGGATTAATGGAGGAAAATAAAGTTTATCCTACTTATATTGTTCATGGTAATTTACAGAAAAGTGAATCCTCTACATTGTTTACCTACAATCAGATCACTGAACAATAACAGCTCATTTCGTATCTAGTTTTACAAAAATCTGATGCAAATCATTTTGTATAAGAAAATCAATTTTAAAAATCAATTCTCTGTCTAGAAAAATTGCTTCACTTTCCCTAATGTGAATATTTGTTTTACTCTATGATAATAGACTTAAGGAACAAGGAGTTGCATTAGAAGCATAAAATGTCTCTCATATTATATACTTCATTCAATCTTTCATTTGAGAATGTGACATAGCTACCATATTTCTTCCACTAGAGATAAGAATATTTCCTTTATAAATTTCAAAAGCTTATAATCAGTTATTACCTTGGTTTTTCCAGGATTATACCACAGCATTCTCAGACTGCAGAATTCAGCTACCTCTTGCAGGTAAATTAGGAAACTAATTCAGAATCTAGTTTACAGGGGAAAGTAGTAATAAAGCAAACATATCTGATGTCATACATCAGATATCTATCTTGCTTTTTAATGTTTTGTAACTCTATCTGTCTGTCTGTCTGTTTGTTTGTCTGTCTGTCTGTCTGTCTGTCTGTCTATTATAATTTCACAACCAAATTAAAGTAGGAAATGGTGGAATTGTGATTTAGTATAAAGTTATAATTACACGTAGCCATATGCATACAGTAGTGACCAAAATTGTGGAAACATTTTGGGAAAAGTGTATTTTTGAGGTTTGATGGCTAATAACACCACTTTTTTGGAGTAGTACCATAAAAATATATATCAATGGAAAGATAATTTAATCAAGAATGTAATGAAACAAAATTTGTTCAATTATCTGTACTGTATTCTATGAAAAGTTATAGCCAAATAACCAGAAAAAGGAAGCATAACTTGCTTAGGTTGATATCAGGAAGTTTTCCTTCATCTGATTGTAGCCAATGACCACGAGTGTTTAGAGAGCCAATCAGGTGTCATCTTGTTTTGGCAATGAGCCAATCAGATCACAATAGGATTCAGTTACTGATATCATGTATTGAAGCTGAGAGGAGGATTTTTGTCAGTGTGTTGTGTGATTGCTATCAAGTTGGTTGGGGTTTTTTGTGTTCTTTCATTTAGTGAGCTAAATAAATGTACATTTATAAATGTACATTTATAAAATGTAATAAAATTAAAGTAATGGTGCAAAGAGTTGGCTGGTTGCCCAGAAAGTGATGTAAAATAGTATTATTAAGTGAACAAGGCTACAGTTATAAAGAAATTAGAAGAAAAATTGGTGGAAACTTAACCAAAGGTGGCATTTCTACTGTATACTTTTCCTCAAAATGTTTCCACAATTTTGGCCACTACTGTATGTACAACTGTTTCAAAATCAATTCAGTAGTGCACATGGCAGCTACAATTTTTTCTTGGATGAGGCCAATTATTTTGATGTATTTTAGTTTTAAGTGACCTTAAACTTCCCTTTCCACATGACCTTCATTGGGAACAACACACGTGCGCTGGTTCACCGGGCAAAATTTATTTATTTATTTATTAGTTGAATTTATATACCGCCCTATTCCCGAAGGACTCAGGGCGGTTCACAGGGCAGTTAAAACAGTACAAAAAAAATAAAATGGAATTAAATTAGTACAAGCCCACAATTCATAATAACAATACAATTAAAATTTTAAAATTAATTTATATAATTTAGTATAATTTAATTAAAATACTTTAAAATTTAAAATCCCTCAGTCCAGGCCAGACAGTTTGAACAACCAGGTTTTTAAGTCCCGGCAAAATGAGCGAAGGTCGGGGGCAGTCCGAAGCTCCATCGGCAGTTCGTTCCAAATGGCGGGCACACTCACAGAGAATGCCCTCCCCCTGGGAATCACCCGCCAGCAATCTATAACCGGAGGAACCCTAAGGAGGCCCTCCCTGTGGGCGCGCACAGGACGATGGGAAGCTGATGCTGGTAGCAGGTGCTCCCTATGGTAATCCGGACCCATGCCATTTAGGGCTTTATAGGTCATCACCAGAACCTTGAATCTCACCCGGAGGGCAACTGGAAGCCAAAATTAATCCTTGTCTCACTATGGAACCTGGATCTCAATACATAGAGGGTAGTATCACTGCCCTCTGGATATGAAAGCTGCATTTCAGAATAATTTAGTAACTTGAAAGATTCTGAGTTCATCTAGACATATGGCTTGCCTCTAGTAATTGTTATAAGTCAATACTGGGATAAGGTTTATTTTTATGGTCCTAAACTGGACAGTCCCAGATTTGCTTCCATTACCTGTTCACTTTGACTCTGCATACTTGAAGAGTCAGCAACTTTGCTGATCAAGAGCTGCCTATAAAAGTGTGACAGTGACATTTGTTCTTTTGATACTGTGACTTTTGATTCTGGGTTACTTGTTTGGAATGACACTTGAACATACTATGGTATAATGGCTTCAGTGGTTCAAAAATACACCAAATCCAGCAATTGCTATGAGAGAATATTCTGAGAACTACCCTAATTTTTGCCCAATGGAATGTCATCTTGCCTTTCATCCTACTGATGTCCACAGAAAATTACAGGAAGGAACCTTCTGGGAATTTAGGATTTTAATAGGGATTTAACATATGACACTGTTGTTTTTCCATCTGATTCTGAGAAGACACTTAAAATTTTCAGAGTTTGAATTAATGTGAGATGGAAAATAGAGATTAAAGAATAAAAAAAACTCTTAAGACAAGATGGGCATATTATTGTTCAACAGGAAAACAAATCTTTTTGTTTTATAATAATGTTATTAAAGATTACAATTTATAACAATAAAATGAATAAAACCTAAAAATAAAAGAAAAAATGTTAAGTGCAAAGAAAAAATAAGAATATAGTAAAAAAAAAGAAATAAAGAATTTACTTCCTACTTATCACATTCTCTTAGAATAAAATAAATGATCTCTTCTTCTCATATCTCATCTTTTATCTATAAAAAAAATCATTACAAACCTGGTCAGCAAAACATATCTAAATTAACCTTGATCAAGTAAACCAATTTATATTCCTCCCTTTTACGTATTTTTATTAATCAATTTACCAACAATCCTTTTATTAATAATCTCTTTTATTAACAATTTTGATTTTTAGTCCCTTCAAATAAAATCCTAAAAATATTTTCTTTTCATTATTTTCTTCTCACAAATTTCTTCAAAGCCTTAACAAGGCACTTTTGTGAATCCAATATAGAAAAATTATCCAGGTGTCTCTCCTTGTTTACTATTTGTACATCACTTTTAACTATTAAGACAAAAGCCAGTTTCTTTTGTATATGCAGTCTAACATCTTTTTCCATCTCATTCTTGTAGCCTATCATTTTAAACCAATTTTCTTTCAAATAACTGTCAGTCATGTCAAGTAATACTTCCTTCTCCTCTGTAACATCTTTAAATACAGTCTTTCTATAGAGACAGATGTTTCTATTCACAGTATTAAAATTAACCTTTGAGTCCATTGTTCAAACATATCCTCCAATATGTTCAATGTTAATTGTAACCCCTGGTTCCTTTTACTACCCTCTAATTTTACCTTATTATGGGTTGTTGTTTTTTCCTCAAAACCAAAGCATTTTCCCATGGGAAGGATTCTTTGTAATTAATTCCAAAATCATATTTCAGGTTTATCTTCACCCTTATTCCATTTGTAACTTTCTAAAATCAAAGTTTTAATCAACTTTTTGCTCTTTATTTTAAAATGTTTTTTTAATCTTTAAATTTGTTTTTAAAACTTAGTTTGCTAAGAATTGAAAGAAACTCACCCAGTACTGTAAAACCTGTGGACCTCAAA